>NW_026570994.1:22056486-22071486 GCF_026225935.1 Boleophthalmus pectinirostris
TTCCGGTCTGGTCCCAGTCTGGTCTTGGTCTCAATCATGGTCTGGTCTCGATCTCGTCCTGGTCTCAGTCCTGGTCTAGTCCTGGTCTGGTCCTGGTCTTGGTCCTGGTCTTGGTCCTGGTCTGGTGCCAGTCTAGGTCCCGGTCTCAGTTCCGGTCTGGTTCTGGCCTGGTCCAGGTCTGCTTCTGGTCTGGTCCAGGCTCAGTCCCAGTCTGGTTCTGATCTGGTCCCAGGTCTCGGTCCCGGTCCTGTTTCTGGTCTCAATCCTGGTCTCAGTTCTGGTCTGGTCCCGATCTGGTCCCGGTCTGGTCCCGGTCTGGTCTTGGTCTCAGTCCCGGTCTGGTCCCGGTATGGTCTTGGTCTCAATCACAGTCTGGTCCTGATCTGGTCCTGGTCTCAGTCCCGGTCTGGTCCCGGTCTCAGTCCCTGTCTCAGTCCTGGTCTTAGTCCCGGTCTGGTTCTGGTCTGGTCCCGGTCTCAGTCCCAGTCCTGCATCTGGTCTCAATCCTGGTCTCAGTTCTGGTCTGGTCCCGGTCTCAGTCCCGGTCCTGTTCCCGGTCTCAGTCTTGGTCTGGTCCCGGTCTGGTCCCAGTCTGGTCTTGGTTTCAATCATGGTCTGGTCCTGGTCTGCTCCCGGTCTCAGTCCTGGTCTGGTTCTAGTCTCAATCCTGGTCTCAGTTCTGGTCTGATCCTGGTCTCAGTCTTGGTCTCAGTCCCGGTCCGGTCTCAGTCTTGGTCTCAGTCCCGGTCCCGGTCCTGGTCTCAGTCTTGGTCTCAGTCCCAGTCCTGGTCTCAGTCTTGGTCTCAGTCCCGGTCCCGGTCTCAGTCTTGGTCTCAGTCCCGGTCCCGGTCCTGGTCTCAGTCTTGGTCTCAGTCCTGGTCCTGGTCTCAGCCTCGGTCTCAGTCCCGGTCCTGGTCTCAGTCCTGGTCCTGGTCCTGGTCCTGGGACCCGGGTACCAGATGATGTGCGTCACTTTCTCGTCTCAACTCACGACTCGAAACAAAAACGACCACAACAAATCAACAAAAATAAACCGATTCAGTGACAGTTTTTCCCTCAGATCTTGGGGACTTTCGGCCGCCCGGAGTCGCCCCCGTCGTTCCGCGCTGGGGCTGTTGTGGTCTGGGGCTGTTGTGGTCTGGGGCAGGGGGAGTGGGGGCTGCAGAAAAACTACACTTAAGTCAAATTTGTTTAATTAGAAGCCGTAAAGTACCCCACCCTGAGCTGAAATAACAGGGCCCGGCGACGGCTTCTGACGCACGCCCGGACGTTTAATGGAAAACTGTAAAGTGGAGACAATAGACGAGTGGGTTTCTCTGCGATAAACACGGAACACGAGGCTGGGAGGATAAGCCGAGGTTAAACTGTAGAGTATGAGAAGAGACACAAAACATGGTAGTAGTAGTAGTAGTAGTAGTAGTAGTAGTAGTAGTAGTAGTAGTAGTAGTAGTAGTAGTAGATTTAGATTTAGCAGCATTAGTAGTAGTAGAAATGATAGAACAGTTTGTGTATATAGTAAAAAATGGAAATCTGTAATGCAGTTAAGTAGTAGTAGTAGTAATAGTAGTAATAGTAGTAGTAGTAGTAGTAGTAGTAGTAGTAGTAGTAGTAGTAGTAGTAGTAGTAGTAGTAGTAGTAGTAGTAGTAGTAGTAGTAGTAGTAGTAGTAGTAGTAGTAGTAGTAGTAGAAATTAAACAACAGTTTGAGAATTTTTATGGATAACTATAAAGTAAAAAATGGAAATCTATGTAATACAGTAGTAGTAGTAGTAGTAGTAGAAGTAGTAGTAGTAGTAGTAGTAGTAGTAGTGGTAGTGGTAGTAGTAGTAATAGTAGTAGTAGTAGTGATTTAGATTTAGCAGCATTAGTAGTAGTAGAAATTATAGAACAGTTTGTGTATATAGTAAGAAATCTGTAATGCAGTTAAGAAGTAGTAGTAGTAGTAGAAGTAGTAGTAAGAGTAGTAATAGTAGTAGTAGTAATAGTAGTAGTAGTAGTAGTAGTAGTAGTAGTAGTAGTAGTAGTAGTAGCAGAAATGGAAGAACAGCGAAATTTTATGGATAACTATAAAGTAAAAAATGGAAATATGTTATACAGCGAAGTTGTGGTAGTAGTAGTAGTAGTAGTAGTAGTAGTAGTAGTAGTAGTAGTAGTAGTAGAAATTGAAGAACAGTGAAATTTTATGGATAACTATAAAGTAAAAATGGAAATATGTTATACAGCGAAGTTGTGGTAGTAGTAGTAGTAGTAGTAGTAGTAGTAGTAGTAGTAGTAGTAGTAGAAATGGAAGAACAGTGAAATTTTATGGATAACTATAAAGTAAAAAATGGAAATATGTTATACAGCGAAGTTGTGGTAGTAGTAGTAGTAGTAGTAGTAGTAGTAGTAGTGGTAGTGGTAGTAGTAGTAATAGTAGTAGTAGTAGTAGTGATTTAGATTTAGCAGCATTAGTAGTAGTAGAAATGATAGAACAGTTTGTGTATATAGTAAAAAATGGAAATCTGTAATGCAGTTAAGTAGTAGTAGTAGTAATAGTAGTAGTAGTAGTAGTAATAGTTGTAATAGTAGTAATAGTAGTAGTAGTACTAACAGTAGTAGTAGTAGTAGTAGTAGTAGTAGTAGTAGTAGTTGTAGTTGTAGTAGTAGTAGAAATTGAAGAACAATTTGCAAAATTTTATGGATAACTATAAAGTAAAAATGGAAATCTATGTAATACACTTGTAGCAGTAATAGTAGTAGTAGTAGTAGTAGTACTAGTAGTAGTAGCAGTAGTATCAGCAGTAATAATAGTAGTAGTAGAAATTGAAGAACAGTTTGAGAAATATTATGGATAAGTATAAATAAAAATAGAAGTCTGTAATACAGTTAAGTCTGGGGTTAAAACATGGAGGAGTACAGTAGTAGTAGTAGTAGTAGTAGTAGTAGTTGTTGTTGTAGTAAAAATAACCGAAGCATCTGACACAGTTTAGTAAGTTTAATATAAAACCGTAAAGTAGAACAATAGACGAGTGAGTAACGACGTGATAAAAGTGAAGTGCTGAAGTGCGTCTGAAATGAAACTGAACCAGGGATAAACTCTAAACTTCTAAATAACAAACACAAATAAATAAACAGAACAGTAGAGTTTTTACCTGTTTGCCGTCTCAAGATTTTCTACTTTCCTCCATAAATCTCCATTTTCTGACGTGTAGTTTTCCACCCTGTAAAAAAAACAACAAAAAACATTCACATTTGTCAGTCAACTTTTTATTATTATACAGAGATAGAAGTTTACATGTAAGTAGTAATAAATAAATACTACTGATACTGTCCAGAACATAACGGAACATAACAACGTCATCCAAAACTACTACTACTACTACTACTACTACTACTACTACTACTACTACTACTACCACCTATTTATTTTACCTCAATAAATGAACCTTTCCAATCTGATCAGTCATAATTGAAAACTGTCTGTGTTACACTCGAGCAAACACCACATGAAAATGTAGTTTAAACTGGATCTGGACTAAACCTGGACTAAACCAGGACTAAACCAGGACTAAACCAGGAAAACTACTACTACTACCACTGCTACTATTACTGCTGCTATTAGTACTCACTAAACCTGGACTAAACTACTAGAGTACAACTACCACTGCTGCTAGTAGTATTGACTAAACCAGGATTTAAAAACCTGGATTTAAAAAACAGGATTTAAAAAACAGGATTTAAAAAACAGGATTTAAAAACCTGGATTTAAAAAACAGGATTTAAAAAACAGGATTTATAACCTGGATTTAAAAACAAGATTTAAAAACCTGGATTGAAAAACCTGAATTTAAAATCAAGATTTTAAAACCCTGGATTTAAAAACCTGGATTTAAAAAACAGGATTTAAAACCCTGGATTTTAAAAAATGGATTTAAAAACAAGATTTAAAAACCTGGATTGAAAAACCTGAATTTAAAATCAAGATTTTAAAAACCTGGATTTAAAAACCTGGATTTAAAAAACAGTATTACTATTACTACTGTACTACTACTACACTACTGTAATACTGTAATACTACTACTACTACTACTACTACTACTACTACTACTACTACTACTACTACTACCTAAACTGTGATTAAACCTGAAACTAAACCAGGATTAACCCAGGACTGAACCAGGACTAACCCAGACCAAGTGTGAATAAAAGTCTGTCTCTATTTTTTCTTTGCTTGTTTTGTGAAGATCTGAAACAGGATTATGAGGCGATGATGTTTCCCTCAGAAAGTCGACGGGTTTTAAAAGGACGAACTCGCCGAGACGCAGGATTAAAGAGCAAAGTGAGTCTGTTTTAAAGGATTAAAGACGAAGTGAAGAATCAAGAGGATTAACATGAGACGATGGACGACTCTTCAGAGAAATGAAACACGGATCCGACCGCTCAAGAGGGATTTTCTATTAGTGATTAAATGAAAGGGGAAACAAGGACTGAAACAGGACTAAACCAGATCTGAACCAGGACTAGAACAGGACTAAACCAGATCTGAACCAGGACTAGAACAAGACTAAACCAGATCTAAACCAGGACTAAACAGGACTAAACCAGATCTGAAACCAGGACTAGAACAGGACTAAACCAGATCTAAACCAGGACTAGAACAGGACTAAACCAGATCTGAAACCAGGACTAGAAACAGGACTAAACCAGATCTGAACCAGGAATGAAACCAGGACTGAAACAGGACTAAACCAGATCTAACCAGACTAAGAAACAGGACTAAACAGATCTGAACCAGGACTGAAAAAGGACTAAACCAGATCTAAACCAGACTAGAACAGGATAAACAATCTAAACAGGACTAAACAGGACTAAACCAGATCTAACCAGGACTGAAACAGACTAAACCAGACTAACCAGACTAAACAGGACTAAACCAGATCTAAACAGGACTAAACAGACTAAACAGAAAACCAGGACTAAACAGGACTAACCAGGACTAAAACAGGACTAAACCAGATCTAAACCAGGACTGAAACAGGACTAAACCAGATAAACCAGACTAAACAGGACTAAAAGACTAACAGGACTAAACAGGACTAAACAGAAAACCAGACTGAAGGACTGAAAACAGGACTAAACTAGATCTAAACCAGGACTAAACCAGGACTAAAACAGGACTAAACCAGATCTAAACCAGGACTAAAACAGGACTAAACCAGGACTGAATCAGGACTAAACCAGATCTAAACCAGGACTGAAACAGGACTAAACTAGATCTAAACCAGGACTGAAACAGGACTAAACTAGATCTAAACCAGGACTGAAACAGGACTAAACTAGATCTAAACCAGGACTAAACCAGGACTGAAGCAGGACTAAACTAGATCTAAACCAGGACTGAAACAGGACTAAACTAGATCTAAACCAGAACTTGAAGTAGATCTAAACCGGCACTAAACCAGGACTGAAGCCAGGACTAAACTAGATCTAAATCAGGACTAAACAAAGTCTAAAACAAGACTTGACTAGATCTAAACCAGGACTGAAATATGTCTGAAGCTGGACTAAACCAGGACTAAGCCAGGACTAAAACAGGATGAAACTGTAAAACTAGAAAGATCTATATCAGGTCTAAAACCAGAACTAAACCAGGACTAAATCAAGACTAAACCAGGACTATTTTCTGATCTGTTCTAATGTCGTTTCCTCGTCACAAACAGACCTGGAGTTGTGTTTTGTTTCATTCACACACAAAAAACAAAACAAAACCTGCACATTTAGGCTGAGTTCTTCCCTCAAACTGAAAAAAATCACTTCATGACATCACAAGGTGGAACGGAACACAAGCCCAGGTCTGTTTTTGTTTTTGAGGCGGTGACAACATCAGAACACGACTTAAACCTCACGAGAGTCAGATTTTGTGATATCGAATTTTAAATAAATCGTTTTTAATCGATCAGAGATAATTTTCCAGGACTCACTTTTTTTCCAGACATTCCACATACTCCTTCTTCTTCCTCCGACTTTCTTGAGCTGAGATCTAAAATAAAAAAAATAAAAAAAAAGAACAGAACTCTTTAATATTTATGTTTTATAATGAATTCAATAACACAAAAAAAATATTACGACGAGCCAAAATAACGAAAGAATGAGATAAGAGCATGTCGTCAACATGAAACAAACGGACTGAAAGGAGTTTGACTTTTACCAGAACTAAACCAGGACTGAACCAGGACCAGAACAGGACTAAAGCAGGACTAAAACAGGATTAAAATAGGACTAAAACAGGACTAGAACAGGTCTAAACCAGGACTAAAAAAAAGACTAAAACAGGATTAAAGCAGGACTAAAGTAAGACTAAATCAGGACTAGAACAGGACTAAAGCAGGACTGAACCAGGACTAAACCAAGACTAAACCAGGACTAAAGCAGGACTAAACCAGGACTAAACCAAGACTAAACCAGGACTAAACCAGGACTAAACCAGAACTGAACCAGGACTGAACCAGGACTAGAAGAGGACTAAAGCAGGACTAAAACAGGATTAAAATAGGACTAAAACAGGACTAGAACAGGTCTAAACCAGGACTAAAATAGGACTAAAACAGGATTAAAGCAGGACTGAAGTAAGACTAATCCAGGACTAAACTCAGGCTAAATCAGGACTAGCAGGACTGAACCAGGACTGAACCAGGACTAACCAGGACTAGAAGACGGTCTAAACCAGGAATAAACCAGGACTAAAGCAGGACTGAACCGGGACTAAAGCAGGACCAAACCAGGACTAGAACAGGTCGAAACCAGGACTAAAATAGGACTAAATCATGACTAAAGCAGGACTAAAGTAAGACTAAATCAGGACAACACCAGGACTAAACTACGACTAAACCAGGACTAAAACAGAACTAAACTAGGACTGACCCAGAACTAAACCAGGACTATATCACGACTAAACCAGGACTAAATAAGAACTAAATCAGGTCTAAGCCAAGACTGAAGCAGAACTAAAAAAGTTCCAAAGCTGTTGTAAATCAGACCTAATCCAGAACAAAATCAGGACTAAACCCGGTCTAAACCTGGTCTAAACCTGATCTAAACCTGATAAAAAACCCGGTCTAATCCCAGTCTAAACCCGGTCTAAACCCGGTCTAACCCCTGCGGGCACAGACCTTGTTCTTGATCTTGCGTCGGACTCTCTTCAGTGCTTTCTCTTCACTCTTGGTGAGGGGCAGTTTGATGGGCACGGGGTACCCCTCTGCCACCAGGGTCCTCCTCTCCTCCTCCGTCAGCATCAGCGGCCCGGAGCCCTGCAGCTTCTGAACAACAAAAACAAAAACAAAAAAACACTTTTACGACAAATAATTTAAGACTAAACCACGAAGAAACTGAACCAGAACCAAAGCTGCACTGTGTAACTTTTCTGGTGGAGGCTCCGTCAAACGCTTTTCTCCACTGTTAAATGTTATTTGTTTGTCTGAAATATTCCACAGTACGGCATTAAACCTTTCTATCTTCATGGAGACCAAACTAGACCAAGTTACAGGTCAGATCTGTGGAGAGGCGACCCCGCTCACAGTCACATGTTTGTTTTTCTAGGTTTTTAGGTTTTTTAAATTATAAAACCAAAGTAAATGTGAGTGTTTCAGTGCAGTTTGTTTGGCTTTGTATTAGGTAGATCATTTTGACTTTTTGTAAGTAGCTCGCATGCTGGAAAAGTGTGAGCAACCCTGATCTAGATCAAATAAGAGTCAGGTTTGTGGAGATGCGAGCCAGCGCAGGGTAAGGACCAGACTTCCAGCTCCAACAACTCTGGCTCCAATTCAGTTTACAGTGAAAAACCATCACCTCTCTTTAACTGCTGCTGTGAGACTTGTCATTTTGGTCTAAAAATATCTGTATTAACCTGCTCTACATGGTCCTAGGTTTTTATTTCACTATTTTTTTAAGTAAAGTTAGCACTTGTGTTAAAAAGTTACATGAGAAAGGAGAAATATTAAACCATAATTTAAATAGTGTGTAGACATGGATCTGCTTCCAGACAGTAAAATGATATTCTTATATTAAACTTCAGTATCACTTTCACTAATTACAGGACGTTTCTGAGGCTAATCTCATTCATTTGTTCCCTGTGAGCAGCAGAGGCAGACAGGGGGTAGTTTTATTGAGTTTGACTTAAAACAAAGCTCGGTTTAGTTGAGCTGAGTCATCAAATTACACACAGACTGATTATAGCCCCGGGGGGAGAGCTTCAAACTTCACTTTTACACTTTTACGTTCAAAAACACTGTTCAGATATCATGAAGATGTCACTGAGGATCATTTACACACACGGAAAAAACAGATAAAAACTTTTACTTAAGGTACACGGTGTCCTAAAAAGCTTGACATAATTTTGCAGCCAATTCTGGTTGAAATAAACTCAAATTTTCACAGAATGTAAAGAAACAGATCAAGATTTTATGTTTAATGTTTTATTTTTGTTCTGTTTTCAGGTTGAGTCGTTCACTCCCAAAGAGAAGGACTTTCGCGTTCTGGAATCTGCTCGCACAAAGTCACTCAAAAAAATGTTCAACACCTAAACTGTTCAAACTGCTTTTAAAATGATGTCAAATTATCTGGGACACCCTGTATTATGTTTTTATTTAAGTTTAATTTTTTAGTTAAATTTTTTTCCATACATTTAAAAGACATCTTGCCCCAGTACAGATGTGTTGTATAAATCCGCTGTGTTCTGTTTGCATCTAATTATAAATCATTTTATTGCCCAAGACCCAGGAAAGTGCGCTGTTAGCATGCTAGTTGTTGATTAAAGTGCCGGTTCCCGCACCTAATCTTGAACCAACTCACATGTTCATGCCGGAAATCAGAGCATTCAAGAACTGAAAAGTTAAACTTAAGTTAGTAAAAGTTGTTTTTTCTAAGTGAATCGTGACGACACAGTAGACGTCAGCAGGTTCATCCAGGTCACACGAGATAAAGAACAAAGAGCAGCTGAAACTTGAAAAGTTTTAAGTCTACAAAAACTCTTCCGTCCTGTTGGTTTTGCATGTGTCCGTGTTCTCCTGATAAGATTCTGTCTTTGTATTGGGCGTCGCTGTCGTCTTCTCCACAGTAGATCCATGTTGTGTCAGAGTTTGGTACATAAATAATCTTGTATAAGTACAAACACTCGCTGGTGTTGATGATGTGATCCATGATTGTTATTTTCCTCCTGTGACGTCTGTTTTCATATGGCCTTGTTTTTATTTGGTGGTAAATCCACACCCTCTGCAGATGACGAGTTCATGTAAATGGTTTGAACTCGGCTCATTCTTCGGTGAGAACTTTGGTTCCCAGTGGAACTGGTGCAGGAACCGACATGACACAGTTCTGACCTGAAAACAGCTTCATTGGTCCAGGCAGGTTCATCGTGCTCCATGGGCGTAGACTCGTCTATGTGCTCTAAGACTTGCTCTGATCCAGCTCAACGTCGTTCTAAAGCTTTATTTCTGGACTTTTTCAGTATCTACCCCTCTGGAAAACGAGGATCTAGTTTCGATACCAGTTTCAGTATCGATTAGATTTAGATTTTGGTGTGGTGTTGGACTCACGTGTGGGGCGGTGAGCAGGGGGGAGGTGGAGATGGCGGCCGAAGCTCCCGTGGCGCGGCCCGGTCTCTGAGGCGGGGGCGAGGACGGGGGCAGGGACCCGTCGCTGTCGCCGTGGTTACTGCTCGGGGGGGTCGGGGGCAGCTGCAGAGACTCGTCTGACGGAGACACGCAAAAAAATACAAGTTTAGACACGAGTTTAGTCTCCAGTTAAACTCACGCGCTCTTTACAGGTATAAAACTAAACCTGGACTCAACTAGGACTAAACCAGGACTAAACCAAGACTAAACCAGGACTAAACCAGGACTAAACCAGGACTAAACCAAGACTAAACCAGGACTAAAACAGGACTAAACCAGGACTGAACTTGGACTAAAACAGGACTAAACCAGGACTGATCCCAGGACTGAATCAGAGTTGAACCAGGTCTAAACCAGGACTAAAACTGGACTAAACCAGGATTAAACCAAGACTGAACCAGGACTGAACTAGGACTAAACCAGGACTAAACCAGGACTGATCCCAGGACTGAACCAAGACGACTAAACCAGGACTGAACTAGGACTAAAACAGAACTAAACCCAGACTAAACCAAGATTAAACCAGGACTAAAACAGGACTAAACAAGAACTAAAACAGGACTGAGCATCGGAACGGGCCCGTCCTGTTTTAGTCCTGTTTTAGTCCTGTTTTAGTCCCGGTTCAGTCCTGGTTTAGTCCTGGTTCAGTCCGTATGCAGCTCTGAAGTTGTTTTTCCGTTTTCTTATTTTTGGTTTTATTTTGAAAAACGAATGAGCGAACGACACACACAGATTTTTAGTTCAGTAGATTTTCCAGCTCTGAAACTTTCCAAAAGATTCTAGTGAAGGTGTTTGGAGTTTAAAAACACACGTCCATCACGTCAATAAAAAACAGGCGCTGACAAGCTACAAAGTCGAGTTTTGGAAGATTCGGTTGTTTTTGAAATGGTTTTGTATTTCATTTATTCAAGCTGCGACGGCCACAAGTATGTCAACCATTCAAAACTGCTCAAAAATAAATTTATTCAAACCACGATCTTAGAAAAAAAAATTGACAACACATTGTTACATAGAAAAAAAAATACAAGACTTTTTTCTTTTTTTCATTCATATTCTTTTTAAACTCGAAAGAGGCTTGACCCGGTCTGACCCTCGACAAAAGTGACGAACACAAACAAATTTGCACGAGTTTAACAGAGTGTAACAGGGCCGTCGGCAGAAAATTTTGGGGCCCGGGGCAAAAAAACCAACCATGGGCCCCCCTCTAATATTAATTAATAAAAGGCAGAGGTTCTAATTCTGAGCCCCTAAGACGCTGGGACCCGGGACAAAAGACCCGTTTGTTCCACCCCTGTCGACTTCTCTGTATTTTAGCAAAGTTTAGATTAAAAAGGGAGTATTAAACTTCTTTGGGTATTAAAAAACGAACAAAAAATTACATATTTAGATCACCATGTTACGTTTTGTTGTTTTTTGAAACAATATATCAACGTAAAATAATAAATTTCAGTTTTGTTTTTGATGCTCTGGAGTCTCCGCGCACTTTGCTCCCCGCGCTAAATCACTCCCCCTTCAGAACAGTGTCCCGCCAATGCGTTGTGTGTATCCGTGTATCTGTTTCTTTTGTTTTCGTTTGTGTTTTTGTGAAGCGCTTTGGTCGGCTGAAGTTGTTAAGTGTTTTCGTCTTGGTTTAGTTCTGGTTTAGACCTGGTTTAGTCCTGGTTTAGTCCTGATATATTACTGGTTTAGTCTTGGTTTAGTCTTAGATTAGTCTTGGTTTAGACCTGGTTTACTCCTGATCTATTTCCGGTTTAGTCCTGGTTTAGACCCGGTTTAGACCTGGTTTAGACCTGGTTTACTCCTGATATATTTCTGGTTTAGTCCTGGTATAGTCCTGTTTTCATCCTGGTTTAGTCCTGGTTCAGGCTTGGTTTAGTCCTGTTTTAGCCCTGTTCTAGTTCTATTTAGTCCTGGTTCAGTCATATTATAGTCCTGTATTTGTCCTTTTTATAGTCCTGGTTTTGCCCTTGTTTAGTCCTGGCTTAGTTCTGTTTTCATCCCGGTTTAGTCTTGGTTTAGTCCTTGTTTAGTCCTGGTTTAGTCCTGGTATATTTCTGGTTTAGACCTGTTTTAGTCCTGGTATAACTCCACCACTGCAGATGACTCAAACGTGCATGAATCTCAAACTTTTCAGACGTGTTTTTGACGAGAAAATGACGTTATAACATTTCCAAAAAAAATCTCCAAAAAGTAAATTGTGTAAACGTCCTCACCGCTGCTCATACTGAGATACTGCCCCATCTCTCTGGGCTCATCTTTAATCGACACGGGCTTCACATCTTCTGCTCCGTGATCCTAAAAACACAAAGAAAGAAAATAAAAACACAAATTAAATTAAAACGCAATAAATAAAAATACACTACAAAAATACAAAACATTAAACTTTCATGCAACCATAAAATCAAAGATACACAATGTCATTTTATTGTGGATACTATTACGGCATGTTATTCTTTCCATGGAGATGTTGTTCTTCCACAGTACGGCATTAAATCTATGTATATTTACAAGAAGAAGCAAGTGATATTACAGGTCAGATCTGTGGAAAGGCGAGCCCGGTGACAGTAAAAATGCATTTTTTTTAAGGTATAAAAACATCTGTAATTGAATAAATGTACACTGTATAAGATTAATGCCATACTGTGAAGTTTTCTAACCAAAGCAATACCGTATCCATGGAGAAACAAGGTCACGTGACAGGTCAGATCTGTGGAAAGGTGATCCCGCTCATGGTGAGAACTCACAAGTGTTTTGGTGCGAATAAAAACGCCAAATGTGTGATTGAATAAATGTGAAATAGGCGGCGTTTAAAGCCATACTCTGGAGCATTCTAAGCAAAGCAATAACATCTCCATGGTAACGAGTAGTTGATGGAACCCCCAGCACCAGAAAAGTTACACTGTGCAGGTTTAGTCCAGGTTTTGTCCTGGTTTAAACCTTGTGTAGTTCTTAGTTAATCTTGGTTTAGTCCGTTTTTAGTCCTGGTTTAGACCTGGTTTAGTTCAGGTTTGCCCCAGGTTTAGTCCTGGTTTAGACATTGTGTAGTCCTTGTTTATTCCTGGTTAAGTCCTGGTTTAGATCTGATTTAGTCCAGGTTTAGTCCTGGTTTAGACATGGGTTAATCCTGGTTTATTCCTGGTTAAATCCTGGATTAGTCCTGATTTAGACCTGGTTTTGACCTTTGTTAGTCCTTGTTTAGACCATGTGTAGTCCTTGTTTATTCTTGGTTTAGTCCGTTTTTAGTCCTGGTTTAGACCTGGTTTAGTCCTGCTTTAGACCTTATGTAGTCCTTGTTTAATTCTGGTTAAATCCTGGTTAAGTCCTGGTTAAGTCCTGGTTCAGACCTGGGTTAGTCCTGGTTTACCCCAGGTTTAGTCCTAGTTTAGACCTTTGGTAGTCCTTGTTTTTTTCCTGGTTATGTCCTGGTTTAGACCTGGGTTAGTCCTTGTTTAATCTTGGTTTAGTTCTGGGTTGGACCTGGGTTAGTCCTGGTTTAGTCCTGGTTTAGACCATGTGTAGTCCTTGTTTAATCTTGGTTTAGTCTGTTTTTAGTCCTGCATTAGACCTTCTGTAGTCCTTGTTTATTCCTGGTGAAGTCCTGATTTAGTCCAGGTTTAGACCTGGTTTAGACCTGGTTTAGACCTTGGAAAGTCCTGGTTTACTCCTATACATCCAAAGTTTTAGTTCTGTTAAGTGCACATCATGTCAACAAGAATTGAACCAGGTCTAAACCAGGACTAACCCAGGTCTAAACCTTTTGACCCGCGACCTGAAAAGTTACACGGTGCAGCTTTAAATTCCGTCCCCGTACAGACCGAATGTTCCCAAATCGTGGGTCTGTTCTGGAAGCTCTCCGTGTCGTCCGTCGTCTCTGTGTCCATGGACTGGTTCTGATCCGGCTCCTCCTGCTTCACCAGAATGGCCGACAAGTCCTGGTTAAAACTCCACTCGAACTCTACGGAAAAAAAAAAACAAGGAAAAGAGGAAAAAGATGAAGAGATCGTCCAAATATTAAAGAAGACATACGGTGCTTTTGTTGGCCGTTTAGTTATAATCTACAACAACAAACAGCCGGGGAATGTTGTTGTACTTGGGACGTTTTAAAATCAAAATACTGAGCTAAAACAATTAAATAAAAGATGATTTCTGGGTTGAAAACGGCCCATTTATGGTACATCGCTTTAAAACGTCAAAACAAAACGACTAGAATCCGATCTGACCCCGAGTCTCCTGCAGACGGAGGACGACACGGACAGGACAGAAAATACAGTATATTTGATTTGAACATGTTTACGTCAGATCTGGGACACAGAAATAAATCAAGTTCATGAAATCAAAAATGAAAATATTGCTCCTATTGTTCCTTTAAAATGTTATGTCATCAGAAAGTTCAAAATTACAAAATGGAAGCAAAGTTTTAAAGGGTTTAAAGGGACTTGGTTTAGACCTTGTGTAGTCCTTGTTGATTCCTGGTTAAGTCCTTGTTTAGTCCAGGTTTAGTCCTGGTTTAGACCTTGTTTAGTCCTGGTTTAGACCTTGTGTAGTCCTTGTTTAATCTTAGTCTAATCTGTTTTGAATTCTGGTTTAGTCCTGCTTTAGAACTTGTGTAGTTTTTGTGTAATCCTGATTTAGTCAGTTTTACTCCTGGTTTCATCCTGGTTTAGACCTGGTTTAGACCTGTTTTAGACCTTGGTTAGTCCTTGTTTAATCTTGGTTTAATCTATTTTTAGTTCTGGTTTAGACCTTGTGTAGTCTTTGTTTAGTCCTGATTTAGTCAGTTTTACTCCTGGTTTAGTCCTGGTTTAGTCCTGGTTTAGTCCTGGTTTAGACCTGGTTTAGACCTGGTTTAGACCTTGGTTAGTCCTGGTTTAGTCCTATACACCAAAAGTTCTAGTTATGGTCAGTGTATCTGACCTATTTAAACACTTTATTCAGGTTTAGTTTTTGGTTTGGTTCAGGTTTAGTTTTTGGTTTAGTTCAGGTTTAGTTTTTGGTTCGGTTCAGGTTTAGTTTTTGGTTTAGTTCAGGTTTAGTTTTTGGTTTGTTCAGGTTTAGTTTTTGGTTTGGTTCAGGTTTAGTTTTTGGTTTGGTTCAGGTTTAGTTTTGGTTTAGTTCAGGTTTAGTTTTTGGTTTGGTTCAGTTAGTTTGGTTTTCAGGTTTAGTTTTTGGTTTGGTTCAGGTTTAGTTTTTGGTTTGGTTCAGGTTTAGTTTTTGGTTTGGTTCAGGTTTAGTTTTGGTTTAGTTCAGGTTTAGTTTTTGGTTTGGTTCAGGTTTAGTTTTTGGTTTGGTTCAGGTTTAGTTTTTGGTTTAGTTCAGGTTTAGTTTTTGGTTTAGTTCAGTTTAGTTTTTGGTTC
>NW_026570994.1:22076486-22096486 GCF_026225935.1 Boleophthalmus pectinirostris
AGTCCTGGTCTAGTCCTGGTTTAGTCCTGGTCTAGTCCTGGTTTAGTCCTGGTCTAGTCCTGGTCTATTCCTGGTCCAGTCCTGGTCTAGTCCTACAGTAGTCTTGGTGTAGTTCTATTAGTCCTGGTTCTGTTCAGATTTAGGTTGCGTTCACACATGACCTGGTAGTCAAAGTTTGGTTGTCTTCTAGTCCTGGTTTAGTCCTGGTGTAATCTTGGTTTAGTCCTGGTTTAGTCCTGGTCTTGACCTGGTCCTACATTCTTCTACAGTCTTGGTGTAGTTTTATAAGTCCTGGTTCTGGTCAGACTTAGGTTGCATTCACACATATCCTGGTAGTCAAAGTTTGGTCCTTTTCTAGTCCTGGTTTAGTCCTGATTTACTTTTGGTCTAGTCCTGGTCTAGTCCTGGTTTAGTCCTGGTTTAGTCCCAGTTTTGATGTGGTCGACACTGGACAGTAAAGTTAATTCCTACTCCTTGTTTAGCCCTGGTTTAATCTTGGTTTAGTCTTATGTTAGTCTTGGTCTAGTCTCGGTTTACTTTTGGTCTAGTCCTGGTCTAATCCTGGTTTAGTCCTGGTCTAGTCCTGGTCTAGTCCTGGTTTAATCCTACATTAGTTTTGGTGTAGTCTTATTAGTCCTAGTTCTGTTTAGACTTAGGTTGTCCTGGTAGTCAAAGTTTGGTCGTCTTCTAGTCCTGGTCTAGTCCTGGTCTAGTCCCTGGTCTAGTGGTCCAGTCCTGGTCTAGTCCTGGTCTAGTCCTGGTTCAGTTCAGACCCAGCTTCACACATGTCACATCTGATCTGATTTCTTTCTGATTGTTTAAATCCGCGCAGGTTTTGACACGGAGAATTATGCAAAAAAAGGCAAAACTATGCGGCAAAGACAATCATTAAAAACAGAAAGTCAAAGCCGACGTACAAAACTTTTTCATTTATATTTTGTGTAAATAAAAACATTTTGTGTCATGTAAAAGCACCGCTGTGTGACAGAACGTGATGCGCTCCGTCCGCACCAGAAAACTAAGTATTTTTATTTCTTAGAAACCAGGAAGCCGCGCTCTGATTGGCTGTTCTTTGGCCGTCTAACCCAGTTTCACTTCAGCGTCAAGTGAACACATGTGGATTTAAACAGTTTGGTGACAGATTTGTGAGCACCAAGGACTCAGTTAAATAATTACTTCCTCATTTGTTATATTGTCAAGTTAGATTTACATGTTTTTTTTATATCTATATTGTACTTTCTCTTCCAAATGCAACCGTTAGTCCAAAAAAATACCATGTGTTAGTTTTGTTTTTTCAGTCCAGAATAAGGCGAATTTATCAAATTTTTATCGTGATTTCGATTTGTTTCTCCACTTTATTTATATGGCACATTTCACAAACAGTTTCCAAAGTGCTGCACAAACACATACTAATAAAAACAAGAATAATATAATGAAAAAATAAATGCTCAGATTGAATCATACTAGTCTTAAAATGAAAAAAAAAAAAAAAAAACAGTAAAATAAATAAGAGTGTGTCAAATTCAAATAATCGAGTTGAAACAAAAGCTTAACAAAGTTTATTTTAGGATATTTTTTAGTCCTGGTTTAATCTTTTTTTACATATAGAGATTGCAGAACAGCTGGATATTTACTTTATTTTGGACACATTTATGTTTTTTGCCTTATTTCATGTTCAAAGTTTGTTTTATACATCGCAAAACTGCTCTAAAGTTCATATTTGCAGCCGATATTTATTTTCAGTTTGAAAGTTTTGCGTAAATTATCAATAACAAAGTGTTCTGGGGTTTTTTTTGAGAGAGAGAAATGCTGAATAAATGTAGCCTGATTCATCGGATTTCACAAAAAACTCGGAATTGAGTGTTAAGCCCTGCAGTCTGAACGTAGACTTAGTTTGGTAGAAGACGTTTCGCAGCTCGTCCAAGTGAAGTGCAGCTGAAGAAGCAGCTTGGATGAGCTGCGAAACATCTTCAACCGAACTAAATTTTGTCCAGTCGACAAACTGAATTTTCTCCTCGCCGTACTGTGGAACATTTTAAGCCATGTAGTAATATCTCCATGGAGACAGTTAGGTAAAAATAAATCCTTTATTCAGGTTTTGGTTCCAACATAATACGACATGAACACGAGTACATGGACTTGGTTTGTATTTTTAAAAATCAGAAACTAATAATCGATTCTAAAACTGGAATCGAGACTAAATCCTTATTTTTTCGCAGGTATCGATACTAAAAAAGTCACATTCAGAGGACAGAACTGAACCTTTTGTGATGATCTCGAGCGTTAAACATCTCTAGTTGAACATCTCTTCATTTGAGGACAGACATTTCAAAAAGACGTGTAGAGAATTTCGCGGAAAGTTCAGATTTGACGCTCAAGAAGAACCGTGGGAAACCTGGACCTGAACCGAAGCACACAGTCTCCACAGAGCTGACACGTAAACCTGACGCCCCTGACGCCGCGGTCTGGGCCCGGAACAACACGGACACTTGAAACTTCGCGTCTTTAACAATGGAGAAGATTTTTATTTATAGAAGAGGAGTAAGACGACGAGTGTGCGGCGCAGTGATGTGGTGAGTCCTGGAGGTAACGAGGCTCGTTTGATGCATGAGTCACACAGAGTTTAACACGGAAACACGACACAGTGACGCTCAGCGCACAAAACAAGCACATAAACCAGGACTAAACCAGGAATAAAACAGGACTAAACCAGGACTAAAACAGGACTGAAAGGACTGAACCAGGACTAAACCAGGACTGAAACCAGGACTAAACCAGGACTAAAACAGGACTAAACCAGGACTAAAACAGGACTAAAACAGGACAGGACTAAACCAGGACTAAACCAGGACTGAACCAGGACTAAAACAGGAATAAAACAGGACTATAACAGGACTGAAGCAGGGCTAAAACAGGATTAAACTAGAGCTAAACAAGGACTAAATAAGGACTAAACCAAGACCAATGCAGGAATAAACCGGGGCTAAACCAGGACAAAACCAGGACTAAATAAAGAGTAAACCAGGACTAAACCAGGGCTAAACCAGGACTAAACCAGGGCTAAACCAGTGCTAAAGAAAAACTAAACTAGGACTAAACCAGGATTAAACCAGGTCTAGACCAGGACTAAACCAGGACTAAACAAGGGCTAAACCAGGACTAAACAAGGGATAAACAAGGACTAAACCAGGGCTAAACCAAGACTGAACCAGGACTGAACTAGGACTAAACCAGGACTGAACCAGGACTAAACCAGGACTAAACCAGGGCTAAACCAGGACTAAAGTAGGACAAAACCAAGACTAAACCAGGACTGAACCAGGGCTAAACCAGGTCTAAACAAGGATTAAACAAGGACTAAACAAGGACTGAACCAGGACTAAACCAGGACTAAACCAGGGCTAATCTAGGAGTAAACCAGGACTAAACCAGGACAAAATCAGGACTAAACTAGGACTGGACCAAGACTAAAATAGGACTGAACCAGGACTAAGACAAGAAAGAAAAAATTGTGAACTAAGTGGAGTTAGAAGTAATAGTAGTAGTCCTAATAGTAGTAGTAGTAATAGTAGTAGTAGTGTGGTTATTATATTGCCAGTACTTCTTTAACTACTATTACTTCACCCAAAATTATAAGAAGCAAATAAATAAATAAAGTTTCTCGTGAGTGTTGTAGAGCGCGGCTGCGTCAGGGAGCAGCGTTAAACTCCTGTACTGTGTTGTTTAAATCCACGTACACACATCTGCTGTCATCATGGGCCAAATATTAGACCTATAAAATATGTACCACCACGAGGGCGTTTAAGGAGAAGGGGGCAAAGACGGGAGCAGCACCTGGGCTCCTGTCTGCGCCCGTCCCGAAGGCGCCACGATCTCACCTAAAGCTCCGACATCACACAAACCCGACGCCTGCCAGTTTTAAGACGGGTTCCTCCTCAAAAAACAGACCTGGACTTGTGTTTTGTGTTTTGTTTCATATTTGAGTTACTTTATTATTAGTCTGTCTGCATCTCCAAAGCTCAAAACGCTCTGGTCCACCTTGTGATGTCATGAAGTTTGAGTTAAAGGTGGATTGTGTAGCTTTTCTGATGGTCCTTCAAATGCTTTTCCTCGAGTCTGATTCATCGGGCGGTTTCACTTTGTGGAAACCGTCTGACCTCGCAGCATTATGATTCGTTTGCTCGACTGTAAGCGGGTATTTTTTTATTCAACGTGACGTATATAATGAGTCAAATCCCGTAGGAAGAAGGACAATAACGTCTTTCCCCTTGATAAAATTCACCAAACATTCTCTTTGTTTTCCGGCTTTAAATCCTCGATCTGGGGAATTGTTGACAACACAGAATGTCTGGCTCTTCGCTGATTGGCTGGTTCCCGAACTAGCACTTCCGGGGTTTTTGCGAACCGTCTAGTGTATTCTGATTCCTGATCTAGTCGCTGGAGAGAAATGAAATTGAGCGGAGGCACTAGGTGGCACCAGCCTGGCTACTTTTCCCCATGGAGAATAGAGAAAAATGGCATTAAAACTTTCTATTTTCATGGAAACCACACAGGTAACAGCGCCCGAGCACGACACGCCCCAAAAGTCGCGCTAACTGGACGTCCCTGAGCAAATCCCGCGCCTCAGAAAAACTGTTGTGTCCTGTGTGTTATAAACTAGAGCTGCGTGGATGGGCTACTTTTTCATCTGCAACCGCACAAAACTCATCATCGGCCCTCTGTCCATTTGCAACCACAGTTTTTGACCAGTTTTCAAAACCGCACCCCCCCGCCATCCGCTTGGTCTCCTCCCATTTGCTCTGAGTTCAGAGTTTTTTATTTGAGTAGTGAAACTGGCACCCGCCCGAATTTAATAAAAATATAATTTTTCGTCACGTCATCCGCCCGACCCGCAGTTTACTTGTGGAGTCCGTGGCTGTAACCTCCATCCGCGCATCTCTATTATATACGTATATTATTTATCCGATATCTGATCGGAACATAACGTCCGAGTAGGGATCAAGTCTGCAGTCACGTGATCGGCGCCGATTTCTGATAATGTGATCGGATCGGGACATCCCTAATTTAGTATTTATTATTTATTAAATCGAATCGAATTGTTAGCTCACTGTATCGAGGTAAATATCGTATCGTGATATCGTATCGATGTATCGAGGTAAATATCGTATCGAGGTATATCGTATCGCCTATGTATCGTAGGGCCTATGTATCGAGGTATATCGTGGCTATGTATCGAGGTATGTATCGTATCGTATGTATCGTATCGTATGTATCGTATCGTATCGTGCCTATGTATCGAGGTAAATATCGTATCGTGGCCTATGTATCGAGGTATGTATTGTATCGTTGCCTATGTATCGAGGTAAATATCGTATCGTGGCCTATGTATCGAGGTAAATATCGTGGCCTATGTATCGAGGTATGTATCGTATGTATCGTATGTATGTATCGTAATATATCGTGGCCTATGTATCGAGGTAAATATCGTGGCCTATGTATCGAGGTAATATCGTATCGTGGCCTATGTATCGAGGTAAATATCGTGGCCTATGTATCGAGGTATGTATCTTATCAGCAACTTCTGAATGAATAAATGAACTGACCCCCAACCAAAAAGTTACACAGTGCAGCTTTAACAGCTCGTTTTACCTTTAGTTCAGTAGAGATAAAAAATTCTAAAGACTGAAATGATCCAAATGATTCTAGTGAAAATGTGTGGAGTTTAAAAAAAACAGTGGAGCACTTCCCGTAACACCACATGATGACATCACAAGGTGGAACGGCGCATTTTCAGTTTAAGTTAAGACGTTTTTTTTGTGTGTGAATGAAACAAAACTCAACTCCAGGTCTGTTTGCGATGAGGAAACTGCATTAGAAGAGAGAAAATAGTTTAATATCGGCCCTTTAAAATGTCCTAAAAAACACAGTATCCTTGTTATTTTTCCTGTGGGCCGTACTGGAAAATATCCCTTTAAACGCCACGCCCCTTTAAGTTTGTCCCATTTGGGAATATGGGTCAGGCAAAAATAAACAGTGAGCAGCTAAAGGGAGAAAAGTTGGATTTGGGATAATAGGAGTGGGCCAGTGTTCACATTAAAGACAGTTACTATAATTGGACTCATTATAAACAATTACGCTGAATTTAAAACTCACTGGAGCTTTTATTCTGTTAAACACGACTATTTTTGTCTCGGAATATTCGCCCGACTTGTGCAAACTCGTACCAAACCGAGCGGACTTAAGACTTTTTGGCGTTGGAATTTGACACACTTTAATATAATCTACATTTACGCTCATTTAACTCTTTAAATAAATCAGATTTTGTGTTAAAGCTGCACTGTGTCACTTTTCTCTATGGAGGGTCTGATTATTTTTTGTCACCATGATGATTTAATTGGTTGGTTTAAAATGTTTTGCAATATTAAAGTGTTGAACTTGACTATCTCCATGGAAACAATTGATTACTGTTACTTTTACCGCTCCAACTACAGTACTAGAACTGTTACTACAAGTACTACAATTACTGCAACTAAAAGTACAACTAACTACTTAAGTAACTACTACTACTACAAAACCTCTACTACTACTGCAGTGATTACGTCCTACTACTACTACTTCAGAATTTTAATTACTATACTTTTACCGTAAATTTGTAACTCCTGTAACTACTACTACTACTACTACTACTACTACTACTACTAGAACATCTACTACTTCAGCAGTTACTACAAGTGCTACTTACACTACTACCATTACATCTTCATTTTTATAATTTTACACACTACTACAACAACAACTACTACTACTACTAGTACTACTACTACTACTACTACTACTACTACTACTACTACTACTACACTGCTGCTGCTGCTACAAGTGCTACTACTATGCTACCAATACAAGTACTACAAGTACTGCTACTACAAAACCTCTGCTACTGCAGCAATTACAAGTGCCACGTCCTACTACTACTAATATTATTACTTCAGTATTTAAATTACTGTACTTTAAACTTCTTTTTACTATTACTAATACTACTACAGTTACAACTACTAGTAATAGAACATGTACTACTTCAGCAATTACTACAAGTGCAACTTACCCTACTACTACCATTACAACATCTTTTGTTGTTATAATTTTACACACTACTACTACTACTACTACTACAAGTGCTACTACTATGCTACCAATACAAGTACTACAACTAGTGCAATTAAAAGTACAATTACCACAAGTACTACTACTACAGAACCTCTACTACTGCAGATTATGTCCCACTGTTACTAATACTACTACTTCACAATTTTAATTATTATACTTTTATTGCTACTACTGCTACTACCACTACTACTGCTATTATTGCTACTACTACTACTACCACTATTACTACTACTACTGCTACTACTACTACTACTACTACTACTACTACTACTACTACAACTACTAGGACATCTACTACTGCAACAAATACTACAAGTGATACTTACACTACTACTATTACAACATCTTAATTTTCATAATTTTACACAATACTGCAACCTCTACTACTACTACTACTACTACTACTACTACTACTACTACTACTGCAATTACTGTGAGTGCTACTGTCCACTACTACTACTACTACTACTACTACTACTACAATACCCACAAAATTAACTTGAAACTTAAAATACCTTCATTTTTTAAATATTTTTACACAATACTACTACTACTACTACTACTGCTACTGTAGCAATTACTACAAATGCTACTTCCACTACTACTACTACTATTACAATACCCACAACAGTAACTAAAAATACCTTCAAAGCGCCTTCATTTTTATCATTTTACTCCATAATTACTCGGTATCCTGCTGCTACTGCCTCTGCACATGACTGTTATACGCCGGCGCTTTTTAACTCCAGCCCGGTGTTAAAGGACGATCCGCCCGGACTCATCCCGGAGTTAATAATAGTTTTGAACGTTTTAAAATAGTGGCGTTTGGTTTTTGTTGTGGTCCGCCCCCCCCCCCGGCAGAGACCACCGCAGTTATAATGACACACAGAGGAAATACGGCGTGAACGCTCTGACGGGACTGTGCCACCGCCGCGATCCTTGTTTCACTTTTTTTGTATTTTATTTGAGCATTAAAATAGAAACGTCGAGGCTGATTTTATTTAGTCTCGGAGCCGTGGTCGTGTTTTTATTGGTGAAGTCATGGTTTAGTCCTGCGGCTTTAATCCGGACTCATTTATATAGGATTTATACTGTGGTCAAGTTTGGACACAAGAAAATCTGTTTTTTCCTACGCAAGGATTATTTTGGACTTTTTTATAAATGGGCTGTAGGGCAGATAAAAAAGGATTAAACCAGGACTAAACCAGGACTAAACTAGGACTAAACCTAGATTAAAAACCAGGACTAAACCAGGATTAAACCAGGACTAAACTGGGACTGAACCGGGACTAAACTAGGACTAAACCAAGACTAAAAACCAGGACTAAACCAGGATTAAACCAAGACTAACCCAAGATTAAACCAGGACTAAACCAGGATTAAACCAGGATTAAACCAAGACTAACCCAAGATTAAACCAGGACTAAACCGGACTAAGCCAGGATTAAACCAAGACTAACCCAAGACTAAAAACCAGGACTAAATTAGGATTAAACCAGGATTAAACCAGAGCTAAACCAGGACTAAACCAGAATTAAACCAGGGTTAAACTAAGACTAAACCAGGATTAAACCAGGACTAAACCAGAACTAAACCAAGACAGAACTAGGACTAAACCAGGACTAAACCAGGACAGAACCAGGTCTAAACCAGGATTAAACCAGAGCTAAACCAGGACTAAACCAAGACTAAACCAGGACAGAATCAGGTCTGAACCAGGACTAAACGAGGACTAAACCAGAACTAAACTAAGACTAAACCAGGTCTGCAGCAGGTTTAAACCAGGACTGAAGACTACATTTGTCAGTACAGATTTATTGTAGCTCTTGAGGTCAGAATAAATCTGCTCTGTTCTGTCCGTTTGTAATTAAATAAAACGCATTTTAAAACGTCATTTTATGCCAAATAAAGTTTTTAGATCATCTGAAAACTCAATAAATATACAAAATAGATTTAAAGAGCACATTTTCAGGAGTCTGTGATCAGTCTGAGCATTTGTGGTTCTGTTTAGGAGTTTGATTTTCAACAAAAAGGTGAAAGTGACTGAAAAACTGTTACGCTAATGCTAATGCTAATGCTAATGCTAACTAGCTTAGATCCGTAATGTTATTTAAGTGGGACTTGTTTTAGTTTAGTTTTAGTTCAACACTTTAATGGGAATAAAAACGTTATAATTTTTCAGGTTTAGTTTATTTTTTTTTAGGTTTAGTTAAAACAAAAGTCAGATTAATGTTTTATTAGCGTAACAGAGCTTCAGACAGAGCAGTGCATCCAGTTAGCATCACACAATCAGTATATGTTGTTCCACAGGAATAAACCAGGACTAAACCAGGACTAGACTAGAACTAAACCAGGACTAGACTAGAACTAAACCAGGACTAGACTAGAACTAAACCAGGACTAGACCAGAACTAAACCAGGACTAGACCAGGACTAAACCAGGACTAGACCAGGACTAAACCAGGATTAAACCAGGACTAAATGAGGACTAGAGCAGAACTAAACAAGAACTAGACCAGGACTAGAGAGAGATTAAACTAGAACTAGACAAGGACTAGACCAGGACTCAACAAGGACTGAACCAGAACTAAACAAGGACTAGATCAGGACTAAACAAGGACTAGATTAGGACTCAACAAGGACTAGACCAGGACTAAACGAGAATTAAACCAGAACTAAGCCAGGACTAAACCAGGACTAAATGAGGACTAGAGCAGAACTAAACAAGAACTAGACCAGGACTAGAGAGAGATTAAACTAGAACTAGACAAGGACTAGACCAGAACTAAACAAGGACTAGACCAGGACTCAACAAGGACTGAACCAGAACTAAACAAGGAATAAACCAGAACTAAACCAGGACCAGACTAGAACTAAACCAGGACTAAACAAGGATTAGACCAGAACTAAACCAGGATTAAATCAGGACTAAACCAGGACTAAACCAGGACTAGACCAGGACTAGACCAGGACTAAACAAGGACTAAACCAGGACTAGACCAGAACTAAACCTAAACCAGACTAGGACCAGACAAGGACTAGATAAATACTAAACAAGAACTAGACCAGGACCAAATGATTCAAAGTTTCTGCAGTATTTAAGAATTTTATTAAGACGTTTTTTATGCTTTTATAAACACATTTTGTAATAATCATAAAATCTTAATAGTTTTGTAAAAAAAATTAAAAAAAAAATCCCAAAGCGGGTTTTTATTTTGACTGACAAACTTGTCTAGAACATCTCCTAACTTCTGGATCTGGGACTAAACCAGGATCTGAACCAGGACCACGTGGGCTCTGCGGTCTGGACTTGGAAGAGCCGGACTTTCCTTGAACCGCCTAGACCCGGTGAACCCCGAGCTTTGTGCACACACAAGAGGAGCTCTCACATTCCAGCTGTGGAGCGAGGCGGCCAATCGGGACGCGGGCCCGGGGGTTTGGACCAATGGGAGGCCGGGACGGGAGGGAGGGGGCGGGGCTTGCGGACAGCTGGGGAACAGGGTTTGAATGGAGCAGTTTAGGCAAAAGTTATGGTGAAAAATGATGTGAAAACCAAAGGAAACGGAGGATTGTTTTGGAATGAGAGGAGAGGGAGGGAGACGGAGAGGAGAGGACTAAACCAGGATTAAATCAGAATCAGACTTGGACTAAAACTGGACTGAAAAAAGGACCGACTGGCTCTAATCAAAATAACTGACACAACCAGGAGGAAAACAACATTAGAAAGAAAAAGAAGAAGTACTAGAAGTAAAAGTGATAGAAGTAGTAGTAGTAGTAATGGTAGTAATAGAAGTAGTGTTAGTAGTAGTAGGACTAAATCAGGACTTAACCAGCACTAAATACTCAAGTATAAATAGTAGTGGCAGTAGTAATAGTAAAAGTGATAGTAGTGGTGGTAGTAGTAGTAGAAGTAGTAATAGTAGTATAATAATAATAATAGCAGTAGTGATAGTACTAGTGAAAGTAATAGTAGCAGCAATAGCAGTAGTAGAAGTAGTAGTAGCAGCAGTACTAGTAATAGTAGTAGTAGTAGTAGTAGTAGTAGGAGTGAAAGTAGCAGTAGTAGTGATGGGAGTAGTAGTAGTAGTAGTAGTGATAGTTGTAGTAGTAGTAGCAGTAATAGTGATAGTATAAGTAGTAGTAGTAGCTTTAATAGTAGTAGTAGAAGAAGTAGTAGCAGTAATAGTGTGGGGTGATAGTTGTAGTAGTAGTAGTAATAGTGATAGTAAAAGTTGTAGTAGTAGTAGCAGTAGTAGTAGTAGTAGTAGTAGTAGCAGTAACATAAGTAGTAGTAGAAGTAGTAGTAGTAGTAGTAGTAGTAGTAGTAGTAGTAGTAGTAGCAGTAACATAAGTAGAAGTAGTAGTAGTAGAAGTAGTAGTAGTAGTAGCAGTAACATAAGTAGAAGTAGTAGTAGTAGCAGTAATAGTAGTAGTAGCAGTACTAGTGATAGTAGTAGGAGTGATGAAAGTAGTAGTAGTAGCAGTAGTAGAAGTAGTAGTAGTAAGTAGTAGTAGAAGTAGTAGTAGTACAAGTAGTAGTGATAGTAGTAGTCGCTGGCTAACATAAGTATCAGTAGCAGTAGTCACCGTAGCAGTAACAGTAGTAGTAGCAGTAACATAAGTAGTACATAAGTATTAGCAGTAAATGGGCCAGACGTGTGAAAAAAAAAGTAATTTTCAGATTATAACGTTTTTATTCCCATTAAAGTCATTTTAAAACTAAAAAAGTCGATGGGAAAAAGTGAAAAATCTCCTCCAACGGACTTTGAACTCATGACTAAACCCAAAACACAATCACTCATGACTACAATGGTCCACCTCTGCTTTGGATTAGAAAACCACAAAACATCATCTTTTTTTTACAGACCAGAGACCAGACCAGGGACCAGACCAGGGACCAGACCAGAGACCAGACCAGAGACTAGACCTGGTCCAAGCCTCGGTCTAGAGAAGCTCTTCATTTAGACCAAAACCACAACAGACACGGGTTGAATCAGAGACAGGAATAAACTTAAGATGTGAGCAGTTCAAACCTGACTGAGGACACAGATTATGGTTCAAATACACAAAACAATGAGGACGATACAGCCAAGACAAACCAACACTGCATTTATGAATGAACTGGTTTAGAAAGTGGTTTAAAACACTTATATTTAAGATGCACTGTGTAACTTTTTTGGCGTGGTCTGTCTGTCTCCATGGAAACACTTTCTTAACATATCTCTTGTATTTTTTTTTTGCGATTTTTAATTACACGTGTTTTTATTGCTCAAAAATACACTGGAACACATAAATACATACATCTTTCCACAGATCTGAGCTGTAACATGGTCACGTGGGGCTGACCTCCTCGTCTAATGCCGCACTTCGGAACATTCTAAGCAAAGAAAAGTTGAGACGAGCCAACAGCAGCCCCTCCACTATTAAAGTTAAAGAAGTGAATAGGGATGTAACGATAACCGAAATACCGTGATATCGTATCGTCAAAGTTCTCACAATTTTTTTAGTTTTAGAAGATTAGAACCTTTTAATGATTCTATATTTTTAAAAATGTGTGGACCGGAATTGTCCAACTACTTTCTGTCACTGGCATAAAGTGGTTTCAGTACTATTGTTTATCGAAAATTATTTCTCTGTAGCGATATTTCGTGTTTCAGGACTAAACCAGGACTAAACAAGGACTAGACCGGCACCAAACCGAGTCTAGACCAGGACTAAAACGTAAACTTGATTTTATCCTTATTTAAACATGTCTCTTCTAACAATAATATCGTGGACCATCACAATATATCGAATCACAAGTCTCTTTGCTTAAATAAAGAGTTATGGTGCAGCAATAGATAAAAAAGACAGAGAACTACATAGACCATGATCCTTTGCTCCATTTCAGTGCAGACGACAAGAAGAAATAACAGTTCTAACACTTTTAATTCCTAGTTCTTCGGATTAAGTCTTGTCAAGGCGTTTTAAAAGGAAAAAATAGGATATTCAATTTTGTTTGCCTCCACAAAATATCGCAATAATATCGTACCGTGAGATATATATATCGTGAAAATATCGTACGGAGAGATTTTGATATCGTTACATCTCTAACCGTGAGCCTCCCCACCTTATCGTGAGCTTTCCCACGGTATTGCAATAAATATCGTACCGTGAGGTTCATACCGTGACAATATCGTATCGTGAAACTTGGATATCGTTACACCCCCTTCCAATCGCTGCTGTTTGTTCGTGACGTAAACTGGTATATGAAGCTTTTCCCAAATCCCGTAGGAAGAAGGGCAATAACGTCTTTCCCCTTGATAAAATTCACCAAACATTCTCTTTGTTCCGGCTTTAAATCCTCGATCTCGGGAATCGTCACCAACACAGAATGTCTGACTCTTCTGTGATTGGCTGGTTCCCGAACTCGGCGGCGGGGGAAGAAACAGATTTTTATAAAGCGCAAAAATACAGGAATCCGAAATGCAGAGACAATTTACGGACAAGGAAGTGATTTTTCTGACAGTTTAAACCTTAATTTAACGAAATAACTGTGTGTTGTTTATTTGTCTTAGAACATTAGAACCTTTTAATGATTCTATATTTTTTAAAATGTGTGGACCGGAATTATCCAACTACTGTATTTTCTACACTATCGCTCCAGAGTCGCACCAGTCAAAAAATGCGCAATGAAGAACAAAAGAAACATATATAAGCACCGGAGTATAAGTCGCACTTTTTGGGGAAATGTATTTTATAAATTTAGAGACCAGGAACCGACATTTCATCACGAAAGTCAAGTTGTAGTAATAAGAACAGAAGAGAGAACAACAGACTGTTAACGTCACATATTTCACAGTTCTTCAGATAAACTATAACATAAACAACAGAACAGAACAAGTTTAACCAAACTCTCCATCTCACTCCAAATCACTAAATCCGTTCAATTCTTCATCCTCGGTGTCACTTCTGAACAACTCCGGAGGTAAACAGAGCGACGCAAACTCTTCTGTGTCGCTGTCGTCAGACTCAGCGTCAGTTCCAGTTAGAATTATTCGGGCCTTTCTGAATCCCGACAGGATGGTTTCGGTGTCACTGAAGTCCAGGTTTTGTCCATCCATCCAGTGACTTCAGGAAAGTTTCACGATGCATCCGCCCAGTTTCCGTGAAGTTGTGTTCTCCATTCCCGCTTTCCGTCAATCCCTCACAAGTTTTTCGCTCACTCCGAACTTTCTTTCTGCTGCTCGATTCACATTTTCTGCTGAATATTTCACTACTAGGGTGCGAAGTGACAGTGGTACAGGAGTAATAGTAGTACCAGATACTGACACACAGGCCTAGAGCGCCCTCTCGCGGCCATCAGTCTGAAAATTTTAATATTTAAGTCGCACCGGAGAATAAGTCGCAGGAAACACACAAACCATGAAAAAAGTGCAACTTATAGTCTGAAAATTACGGTACTTAGTGTCAATGGCATTAAGTCGTTTCAATATCATTTCTAAATATTTTTCTGTAGCTTCTGTAGCAGGACTAAAACAGGACTAAACAAGGACTAGTCCAGGACCAAACCGAGTCTCAGGACTAAAACTTAAACTTGATTTTATCCTTATTTAAACATGTCTCTTGGCGTTAACCTTTTCTTTCTAACAATGTGAAGAATGCTGCTCCGGGACCTGGTTTAAGGACAGCTCTGCGTGGTGTCTGTAAATGAACGGGAGCGTCACCACAGAATCCCACAAAGTCCCACAATGCACCGCTCCAAACACACGCGACATGTGACAATTTTAACTTTAATCTCCGTCCTTAACCATCCGTATAAGTATGTGAGCTGGGGTGTATTTAGGCGTGGTGGTTTTACCCCGGTCTGACCCCATTAAGTTTAAGTTCAGACCTTAAAAACGCTTATTTATAATTCATCCTTTACGGCCTACGGTGCATTCTCTCAGTTCTTTGCCTGGAATGTTCCGCAGTGTGTCATTAAACGTATAGAGCACATTTTTATTTGAATTCTTGCTGTGAGCGGAGTCAGTTATTTGGCAAAACAAAGCAAAGAAATTTACTGAAGTATCAACAGAATAACTGAATATTTGGCACAAAATAAAACAGGATACAACTTTTTTTTGAAAATACAAAAATAGGGACGAATACTACTGCAATTATTACTACTATTACTAACTATTACTGTTACTACTACTGCTACTGCTGCTACTACTTCTACTACTACTACTGCTACTACTACTACAACTAGTACTGCTACTTCTACTACTACTGCTACTACTACTACTACTACTGCTACTAGTACTGCTACTACAACTAGTACTGCTACTACTACTACTACTACTACTACTACTGCTACTACTGCTGCTATTACTACTATTACTACTACTACTGCTACTACTACTACTACTATACTGCTACTACTGCTGCTACTACTGCTGCTACTAGTACTGCTACTACTACTACTACTTCTGCTACTGCTACTACTAGTAATAGTACTACTGTTACTACTGCTACTACTATTTCTACTACTACTACTACTACTGCTACTAGTACTGCTATTACTACTAGTACTGCTACTACTACTACTACTGCTGCTACTACTATTACTACTGCTGCTACTACTACTATTGGTACTACTACTATTACAACAACAACTACTTCTGCTACAAATACTGCTACTGCTACGGAAAGTACTACATCAATACTACAAATTTATAATAATAATAATAAAGCATTATTCTTATAAAGCACTTTTCCAGACGCTCAAAGTCACTTTACAGTTTAAAACTCAATCGTGGTAAGACACTCTTGTAGCCACAGCTGCCCTGGGACAGACTGACAAAAGCGAGGCTGCCAATCGGCACCATCGGCTCCTCTGACACCAACACAAACACACACACACAAACACACACACACCACTGTCATACCGACACTGGCGCCTCACTGTGGCACCAACTACTACTACTACTACTACTACTACTACTACTACTACTACTACTACTACTACTACTACTACTTGATCATTTAATAAACAAAGAAAAAAACTGCGACTACTTCTGATCAAACCTGGGATAAAATTAGTTACACATTGACCATAACACTGTAATAAACCAGGTATAACTTTATTTAAACTAAACTTTGAGTATTTTTACCGACGAGTTACAGATCTGAAAGTTTAAAGGCTCCTGATCTGTTTTGTGGTTTTGCGTTTTTGCGTTTTGTTGTTAATGAGAGACCGGGGTGAAGGTGATGACCGGGTTCAGAGCGTGAGAACTAAACCAGCTGAGCAGACAGTTACGGGTCCAGGTGTCCTCTCCAAAGCCGCACTGTGGGACTTCGCCGCTTGTTTCCATGGAGTTTTTTTTGCGAAATGCGTCTATAAAAGCAGCAAAAAAAGCCCGAAATCTGAGCTGAACTTCATTTTTATACATGTTTGCACAGATCTAAACTACAGGGTTAGCAGCTTTTATAGAGATGTTGTTTGAGCAGGAAATTACGGTACTTAAAAAATTACAGATTTGCTAATTGCATCCATTTAATTTGACGTTTTAATTCGACAGAGATTGATCTTGCAGCCCTAAACGAGACCTATGCATCTATCTCCATGGAAACAAGCAGACGATACGGTAAAATAAAAATAAATTACCATTACTTTAAAATAATATTACAGTACAACAGTTTTACATGAAAGTTTTACGTGAAAATTATTATAAAAGGTTAAATTAACACTTTATTAATCCCTACTGACGAATTAACACCAATAATGTATGTTTTTTTTAAAGTTAATAACAGGGATGTAACGATATGCAAATCTCTCGGTACGATATTATCACGATACGCATCTCACGGTACGATATTTATTGCAATATTTGGTGTTATTTATTATTTTTTTCTGTCATAATCCGAAGAATTCAAGTCAAAAATACAGATGTAGCAATAACTGAAATATCGTGATATCGTATCGTCAAAGTTCTCACAATAATATCGTGGGCCGTCACAATATATCGAATTACAAGTCTCAGTACGATATTATCACGATATGTAGCTCACGGTACGATATTTATTGCGATATTTTGGAGATAGGAACCTTTTTAGCTTTTAAAATAGCCACCTTGACAAAATATTGGTGTTATTTATTATTATTTCCGTCATAACCCAAAGAATTAGAAACAATTTGTAAAAAAAAAAAAAACAAGTAAAAAGAGGGATGTAACAGACAAATCGTGATATCATAACGTCAAAGTTCTCACAATAATATCATGGGCTGTCACAATATATCAAAATTACAAGTATTTTTTTCTTAAATTAAGAGTTATGGGGCAGAAAAACAGAGGGAACTACATAGACCATGATCCTTTGCTCCGTTTCAGTGCAGACAACAAGAAGAAATAACAGTTCTAACACTTTTAAGTCCTGTCAAGGCATTTTAAGAGGAAAAAGTTGCATATTAACAGTTTTGTCCACAAAATATCGCAATAAATATCGTACCGTGAGATGTATATTGTGAAAATATTACGTAAATATTGTGAGATTTGAATATTGTTATACCCCTAAGCGTGAGCCTCCCCTCTATATCATGAGCGTTCCCACGATATCGCAATAAATATCGTACCATGAAACTTGGATATCGTTACACCTCTTCATGTCGTCTGCGCTGAAATTAATCATGGGATATGTAGTTTCCGATGTTTATAAGATGTTCCTACTATGAAACCTGCATTTAAGCAAAGGAACTTGTAATGTAATTCGATATATTGCGACAGCCCACGATATTATTGTGAGACTTTTGACGATACGATATCACGATATTTCGGTTATTGTCACATCCATATGTTTTACTTGAAATTTTGGGATTATGACGGAAATAAATCACACCAACATTTCATGTCTTGGTATTTTAAAAGCAAAAAAGTGTCCTATCTCTAAAATATCGCAATAAATAAAGTTTGGCTTCTGCAAAAATACAAAAATGTGAAGTTTAAGTGCAATTAAAGGTCAAATATTACACAAAACTGACTCTTGTGAGGTTTAGGTCGTGTTTAGGTTGTGTTTTGTATCTTTATTATTAATCTGTCTACATCTCCAAAGCTCGAAACGCTCTGTTCCACCTCGTGACGTCATGAAGTGGTAGTTTTACCTTTAGTCCAGTGGAAATTTTCCCGTTTTGAGCAAATCTGCATGGTTTGTGTGTAAAACATGCGAGAATGAAACAAACAAACAAAAAAAAAACACAACTCGAGGTGCGTTGGTGACGAGGAAACGACATTAGAACAGAAAATTGCGTATAACATGGGGCCCTTTAAAGTGAAATGTCAGTGAGCGTTTTATGGCAAAAGGGAAGCGACGATGACAGCCTGAAAACCACAGCGCGGCCGTGTTTATACGTACAGTGTTATATTATTCAAGTGTAAATAAACTAGAGAGTTAAATGAATGAGTCCGCCCGGATCTGACCAGGATGTGGGTCCCGGGATGACCACGCCCACGGCACGTCCAAAGTAACCATTACGCACAGAGGAGAAATTACATTATGTTTGCTTTACACTTAAGTTTTTACATTATACTAAGTCCGTTATTTACACTACTCCATATAACATCCCGGGTGATAGGCTTTGTCATTTTTTATCAGTGTTTTGAGTCATTTTTAAAAGCGACATCTGCTAAAATATGAACAAAATTGGCACAAAATAAGACGTGCTGCAACATTTTTTTAAATAAATACTAAAGAAACTACGTGAACTGTTTAATTTGGGATTGCAAAAGTGCAAAGGAGCTAAAACTAGGTCAAATATTACAAGCAAGCATGAGTTCAAATAATGGTTAACAATTATTAAAAAAAAGTCCACGAACAAAAGTATGCATCGTTTTGCGTAAAAAACGTGAAGTGTCATCATTTTAACACCAAACAAAGCAGGAAAAAACACTGCAAATATTCATCTCAAATCGTCAAAACCAGGACTAAACAATGAAAAAGAAACGTAAAACCAGCAGGTAGGTTAACACACGCAAGAAAGAACGTAATGAGTGCAGTTTGCGTAAAAAAAAACGAAATATGCGCCCGAACTTGGACGCGATTTCCACCTAGATTCAACAGGTTGGATCCGAGCGAAGACGAGCCCAAACCAACGCGAAATTACTGCAAAAAACTGCGGCAAAATCTCAAATTAACCCGGTGTTTTTACATGCAAGGTTTACGTCTTAACCCCGCATGCCGCGCGTTTATTGTCAAATCGTGTATTATTATTTTTTTTATTTTTTTTTTTTTACGTACCACGTTTGACAGAAAATCTCCATCCAGTTCTTCTAGGTCCAACAGGTTGCTGCTTACGGATGGGTACAGTTTATCTGCCGCTAAACTCTCCAAAATAGCGTCCATTTTGGTACGTTTTGCGTCGTTTTCTCCAAAAAAAAAAAAAAAATGCGTGTGCGTCTGCTATGATCCGGTAGAGGAGCGGTGTGTTTTCACATCCTTGGCCGATGCTGGTGCGTGTGTGAGCGGGCAGGGGGGAGAGTGGTGTGCCGCCGTCAGAGCTCCATCCCCAGCTGATTCTGTGCGTCTGAGCCGTGCGTCCCGGCGTTACGCACGAATCAATGAATATTCACGTAAACCACGCCCCCTCCCCCACCCGCCGCCGTCGTCTTCAGCGTGACGCCCCCCGACCATCGCGACAGACGCAGAGACGTCCAGAGATTCTAGAAGTTTAAGGTTAGTCATAAAATTCAGGTATTTTCTCCTGTAAATCTGGATTTTACACTTTTATTAAATATTTAGTGAATAATATTTGAAAAGTAAAAGGCCCAGTTGTAAGATGAGTAGCAAAATTACCCCAGTACTACTACTACTACTACTACTAC
>NW_026570994.1:22101486-22103986 GCF_026225935.1 Boleophthalmus pectinirostris
GTTTAGTCTTGGTTTGGTCCTGGTTTAGTCCTGGTTTAGTCCTGGTTTAGTTCTGGTTTAGTCCTGGTTTAGTCCTGGTTTAATCCTGTTTTAGTCCTGGTTTAATCCTGGTTTAGTTTTGGTCTAGTCCAGGTTCAATTCTGGATTCCCTCACATATTCAATCAATTTTTGACAGATCGTTTAATGCCATAGTGCGCAACATTTCTTGAAAAAAAGCAGATGCTGGACTTAAATTTAAAGCTGCACTGTGGAACATTTCAGGTCGAGGATTACATCACCAACAAATCTCCACGGAGACGAACGTTTTCCAGGGATTTCTGAGCGAGCGTTTGTAACATAATTGAGACCGATCGATTTAAAGCTACACCGTGAAACATTGGAGGCAAGGCGATCGCATCTCCACGGAGACAAGCGTGCAAGCCAACCCTCCTGCAGAAAAATTCCACAGTGCAGCTTTAAGAAAACTGTTTATGTTCGTGAAACGGCCGTGATCCGCCGCTGCGTTCGGAGAGACTTCCTTTACCTTCCATGAGAGGCCCCGATTGTGCCAGAGTCATCCCAGAAAAGGTGTGCCTCCCCTGGGACAGACGCTCTTTGTCCTCCCCCTCTCTTTGGACGATTACCATCAGCTGTTCTTTCTCTTTCTCTTATGTAACAACTTCTAACTTTACAGATGGATTTTTTTTTTCCTCCCTCCTCCTCTTCTCTTCTTCTTCCTCGTCTTGTGTTTTGGAGGATTATTTTACACAACTGGAAGTGCGGACATTCCCTGAACGCTCCGATTTCTGCTCGTTTAATCGGTGTGTGGTGTGTTTCCGGAAAAGTTACACAGTGAAACTTTAAAGGATGATGTTTATGTTTGTGAAGTGGTTTAGTTTAATTGTGTTTACAGTCCTGGTTTAGTCCTGTTATAGTCCTGGTTTAGTCCTGGTTTAGTTCTATTACAGTCCTGGTTTGGTCCTGGTTTAGTCCTGGTTTGGTCCTGGTTTGGTCCTGGTTTAGTCCTGGTTTAGTCCTGGCCTAAATTTGTTATAGTCCTGATTTAGTCCCATTTTAGTCCTGGTTTAGTTCTATTACAGTCCTGGTTTGGTCCTGGTTTAGTCCTGGTTTGGTCCTGGTTTAGTCCTGGTTTAGTCCTGGCCTAAATTTGTTATAGTCCTGATTTAGTCCCATTTTAGTCCTGGTTTAGTCTTAGTGTAGTCCTGGTTTAGTCCTGGTGTAGTCCTGTTTTAGTCCTGGTTTAGTTCTGTTATAGTCCTGGTTTGGTCCTGGTTTAGTGCTGGTTTAGTCCTGGCCTAAACTTGTTATAGTCCTGGTTTAGTCCTGGTGTAGTCCTTGTTTAGTCCTGTTACAGTCCTGGTTTAGTCCCGTTATAGCCCTGGTTTAGTCCTGTTTTAGTCCTGGTTTAGTCCTGTTATAATCCTGGTTTAGTCCTGGTTTAGTCTTGGGTTAGTCCTGATTTAGTCCTGGTTTAGTTCTGTTACAGTCCTGGTTTAGTCCTGGTTTAGTCCTGTTTTAATCCTAGTTTAGTCCTGGTTTTGTCCTAGTTCAGTCCTGTTATAATCCTGGTTTAGTCCTGTTACAGTCTTGGTTTAGTCCTGGTTTAGACCTAGTTTGGTCCAGTTATAGTCCTGGTTTAGATCTGGTTTAGTCTTTTTATAGTCCTGGTTTAGTCCTGTTATAGTAATGGTTTAATTGTGTTATAGACGTAATTTAGTCCTGTTAAAATCCTGGGTTTAGTCCTGGTTTAGTCCTGGCCTAAATTTGTTATAGTCCTAGTTTGGTCCTGGTGTAGTCCTGGTTTAATGCTGGTTTAGTCCTTTTATAGTCCTGATTTAGTCCTAGTTTAGTCCTGTTAAAATCCTAGTTTTAGTCCTGGTTTAGTCCTGCAATTGTCCTGTTATAGTCCTGGTTTAATTGTGTTATAGTCCTGATTTAGTCCTGGTTTAGTTCTGATTTAATCCTTATGCAACTGCTTCTAACTTTACAGCTGCTTTTTTTTTTTTTTTTTTTTTTCCTCTCTTCTCTTCTTCCCGGTCTTGTGTTTTGGAGGATTATTTTACACAACTGGAAACATGTCAATTCCCTGAACTCTAAACTTTCTATTGATTTAATTAAAACCGGTTTTAGAACACGAAACGCGATCGTCTGAGTTCTCACGATATCGAAATACACTGAACTTTCTTCCTTCCAAGTACCGAGGCGGCTTCCAGAAACGATAGAGCGTTTCCAGAGCGGAGGAGAAACAGCTGAGGTTCACATTTTCGAGGGTTAAAACTTATCACGCTTATATTAATGAACTTTGTAAAACTTTATAAACGTGATTTTAAATTTTTTTAGGTCTTAAAAAGTGTGAAAAACAGAGCCGGTTCATTTTAAACTGCTTCAGGGTTCCCGCTTCTTTTTCACGGACAAAATTTTAAAACTTTTCCATGAGTTTTTCACGACTTAAAGTGAATTTTACCTGATTTTACGGCTCCTACGTTTAGTCCTGGTTTA
>NW_026570994.1:22108986-22116486 GCF_026225935.1 Boleophthalmus pectinirostris
TCTAAATTGGAGGTGCATACCTGCGTTCCAACACGATTTAGGCAAAATTTACTTAATCCAAACTATAATATGAAATTACAAATTGTATAAATTTAAGTATATAGTTTAAGTTTACAGTTTAAATACAAGTGTACAAGTAGTTTTGTTGAAATAACTTTGTTCCACAGTTTTGAGTTTTGTACATAGACTTTATTACATTTCACAGCTTCCATTTTTTCACAGGATCTGGTATAAAATAAATATATTTTGTTTTTTTTCATGGAAACTGAACATCCCTTTACAAAACTATGACATGCTTTAACAGAATTTAACATGCTCTGAATCCAAACAGCCAAAAGTGTCATAATAATAATAATAATAATAAAAATAAAAATAATAAAAAACAAATAGGCAGCTTTTTAAGACAACAGTGATAAAAATATAAAACCCTAATAATAATAATAATAATTACAGTAACTTTATCTCCATTTCATAAAGTGGTCTCAGTAAAATAATGTCAATATTTGGCTTAAAATATGTGTCAAAATAAAAATGTACCACTTGGTTGATGGATTTTAGTCCTGGTCTAGTCTTAATTTTAGATTCTATAATTTTGTCATGATTTGGTCTTGGTTTAGTCCTGGTTTAGTTCGGATCTAGTCCTGGTTTAGTCTTAATTTTAGATTCTATAATTTTGTCATGATTTGGTCTTGGTTTAGTCCTGGTTTAGTTCGGATCTAGTCCTGGTTTAGTCTTAATTTTAGATTCTATAATTTTGTCATGATTTGGTCTTGGTTTAGTCCTGGTCTAGTCTTGGTTTAGGCCTGGTCTAGTCTTGGTTTAGTCTTACTTTTAGATTCTATAATTTTGTCATGATTTGGTCTTGGTTTAGTCCAGGTCTAGTCTCGGTTTAGTCCACATCTAGTCCTGGTTTAGTCCTGGTCTAGTCTTGGTTTAGTCCTGGTTTAGTCCTGGTTTGTCATGTGATTTTGTCCATTTTCAGCATTTTAACGAAATAAAACAAACGTAAAACAAACAAAAAAATCTTCATTTTTCTGTATAAATACGAGACCCCAAACTTCACCTGTAAACACGACGCCAAAACTCACCCAGCTCATCTTTAAATCCACTTTTATATTTGATTATTTGTTGATTATCAAAACTAAATATTATCTTTTGCGCATTTGTAGCTCTTTTATCAACCTGTGTATCATTCATTTATTCGTTTTTCAAAATAAAACCAAAAATAACAACAACAAAAAAACAACAATTTTCTTCATTATTTGTCTCCAAAACCAAAATGAAAAAACAGATAATGGACTGAACGAGGACTAAACCAGGACAAAACCAGGACTAAACCAGGACTAAACCAGGAGTGTCGGGACGGGCCCAGAGAAGCGCCCACATAGAGTCGGGTGTCAGGTGATCAAGACTGAGACCGGGACCAGACCGGGACCAGGACCAGGACTGAGACCAGGACAGAGACCAGTTTAGTCCTGGTTTAGTCTTGTTTTAGTCCTGTTTTAGTCCTGGTTTAGTCCTGGTTCAGTCCTCTTTTAGTCCTACTTCAGTCCTCTTTTAGTTCTGTTTTAGTCCTGTTTAATCCTGGTTCAGTCCTGGTTCTGTCCAGGTTTAGTCCTGGTTTAGTCCACTTTTAGTCCTGGTTCAGTTCTGGTTTAGTCCTGGTTCAGTCCTGTTTTAGTCCTGTTTTAGTCCAGGTTTAGTCCTGGTTTAGTCCTGGTTCAGTCCTGGTTTAGTCCAGTTTTAGTCCAGTTTTAGTCCTGGTTCAGTCCTGGTTCAGTCCTGGTTCAGTCCTGATTTAGTCCTGTTTTAGTCCTTGTTTAGTCCTGGTTTAGTCTTATTTTAGTCCTGGTTTAGTCCAGTTTTAGTCCTGGTTTAGTCCATTATCCGTTTTTTCCATTTTTCATTTAAGCACAAAATCAAAAACTGAGAAAACGAATCATTATCTGTTTTTTTTTTTTTAATTTTGGAGACAAATAATAAAGAAAATCGTTGTTTGTTTTTTTATTTTCTTATTTTTCGTTTTTATATTGAAAAACGAATAAACGAACGACACACTGATTCTTCTCGCTTCTGTTTTTTTCTTTTAAAAACACGAGTATCTGAAACTTTTTTTTTTTTGCGAGATCTGCGCCGCGTTCAAGTCCATGGCTACAAATCGTGCGTCGCGTTGAGGTAGCGAAAACTCGTGGTTCAGAAACGGCGGGGTTTTTTGTTTTTTTTTTCGTGGTCAGTAGCGCCCCCTGTGGTTGGTCCGGGACATGGTCAAAGGTAAAGACGCCGAGGACAGAGACGACACTTCCCAGTACAAAGACCTGGAGAGGAAAAGCTGGTAGAGGATGACGACGGAAATGGACTGGCAGAGGATGACGCCGATCGTGACCACCTGGAAGAGAAAATAAACAAAAACAAAAAGACGATTAGAATAAACGGGACAGATTTTGAAATGTACAAAAATAAGAAAACGAAAAGAAAAAAAATTAAAATGACAATGATTTTCTTCATTATTTGTCTCCAAAACCAAAATAAAAAAGCGGATAATGATTTGTTTTTTCAGTCCTGAACCAGAACTGAACCAGGATTTAAACAGGACTAAACCAGGACTAAAAAAAGACTGAACCAGGACTAAATCAGGACTAAACCAGGACTAAACCAGGTCTAAACCAGGACTGAACCAGGACTAAACCAGGACTAAACCAGGTCTAAACCAGGACTAAATCAGGAATAAAACAAGACTGAACCAGGACTAAAACAGGACTAAACCAGGTCTAAACCAGGACTGAACCAGGACTAAACCAGGACTAAACCAGGTCTAAACCAGGACTAAACCAGGAATAAAACAAGACTGAACCAGGACTAAAACAGGACGAAACCAGGACTGAACCAGGACTAAACCAGGTCTAAATCAGGACTAAACCAGGAATAAAACAAGACTGAACCAGGACTAAAACAGGACTAAACCAGGACTGAACCAGGACTAAACCAGGACTGAACCAGGACTGAACCAGGACTAAACCAGGACTGAACCAGGACTGAACCAAGGACTAAACCAGGGACTAAACCAGGAATGAACCAGGACTGAACCAGGACTAAACCAGGGACTAAATTAGGGACTAAACCAGGACTAAACCAGTACTAAACCAGGACTGAATCAGAACTAAGTGTCGGGACGGGCCCATGTAAACTGTTGGGTGATCAGGACTGAGACCAGGACCAGACCAGAACCAGACCAAGAGCAGACCGGGACTGAGAGTGATCAGGACTGAGACCAGGACTGAGACCAAGGCCAGACCGGAACTGAGACCAGAACCAGACCAAGACCAGACCGGAACTGAGACCAGAACCAGACCGAGACCAGACCGGGACTGAGACCAGGACCAGACCCAGACAGAGTTACAGGTCGGCGCTGTGGAGAGGCGAGTCCGTTCACACTGAAGAATGGATGTTTTTTGTAGCTATAAAAGATTTATTCGATCAATACTGAAACCAGGACTAAACCAGGACTAAACCAGAACTAAACCAGAACTAAACCAGGACTAAACCAGGACTGTAGAGGGGCGTGTAGCGATAAATACACCAGATAAAACTGACCTTTTCTCTCTGGTGGTCGTTGAAAAGCGCCGACAAACAGACGAGCACCGGGTGACACAGAAACCACAGGAAACAGCCCTGAGGAGAAAAACAAAACAAACTTTAAATGAAACGTTTACTTCAGGTTTTCATGTTTGTCTGACTGTGACCTGGTTTAGTCGATATTTAACCGGTTCTACACTTCGACATCTGGAACGGCTCCGGCTGGAAGTGTTTAGAAAAAGGACGGACTCGCAGAAGAACCATTTTCCAAGTTTGAACAAATTAAATTCTACTGGGACGTGAGACTCGCTCGGTCCTTTAGTCCGAGGTCTGAGGATCAGGATCAGACTTTGGTGAAGCTGATGCTGCGTTTGGTGGAACAGGACTAAACAAGGACTAAATTATAGAATCTAAAATTAAGACTAAATCAGGACTAACTCAAGAAGACTAAACCAGGACTAAATGTGCTCTAAACTGGGCCTAAACCAGGACTAAGCCAAGACTAGACCATGATTAAATCAAGACTGAACCAGGAATGAACCAGGACTGAACCAGGACTAAACCAGGACTAAACCAGGACTAAACCAGGACTAAACCAGGACTAAACCAGGACTAAACCAGGACTACACCAGGACTACACCAGGACTAAACCAGGACTACACCAGGACTAAACCAGGACTAAACCAGGACTAAACCAGGACTAAACAGGACTAAACAACCAGGACTAAAAACAGGACTAAACCAGGACTAAAACAGGAGGACTAAAACCAGGACTACACCAGGACTAAAACAGGATTTTAAACAGGACTAAATTAACGTCTATAACACAATTAAACCATTACTATAACAGGACTAAACCAGGACTATAAAAAGACTAAACCAGATCTAAACCAGGACTATAACTGGACCAAACTAGGTCTAAACCAGGACTACACCAGGACTAAACCAGGACTAAAACAGGACTAAACCCTGACTAAACCCTGACTAAACCCTGACTAAACCCTGACTAAACCAGGACTAAACCCAGGACTAAACCAGGACTAAACCAGGACTAAACAGGACTAAAACAGGACTAAACCAGGACTAAAACCAGGACTAAAACAGGATTAAAACAGGACTAAACCCTGACTAAACCCTGACTAAACCCAGACTAAACCAGGACTACACCAGGACTAAACAGGACTAAACCAGGACTACACCAGGACTAAAACAGGACTGAAATAGGACTAAACCAGGACTAAAACAGGATTAAACCAGGATTAAAACATGACTAAAACTTTATTAAACCAGGACTAAACCAGGACTAAAACAGGTTTAAACCAGGACTAAACCCGGACTAAAACAGGTTTAAACCAGGACTAAACCCGGACTAAACCAGGACTAAACCAGAACTAAACCAGGACTAAAACAGAAGAGAACCAGGATTCTCGATCGGGACAGGCTGGAGGTGACCGCAGGAGAAAGGATCGACGGAGAGCTTGTAAATTAGAGTTTTATCTGCTGATTACTGATAAAATAACTGACTAAATAATAATATTTGAGTGAGTTTAGTGAGATGGGAGAGGAGGCGGGAGAGGAGGCGGTTTTCTGCTGAATCGAACACCGGGGCTTTCCCTGCCGCTCCTGCCGCTCCTGCCGCTCCTCACACTTTACAGCTCCTTTTGTCCTTTTGTCTGAACTCGCCGCACAAGTGCAAAACGCCTTATGTGTTTTCAAACCCTAATCTGGGCGCAGGGGTTGAGGTCAGGTGAGAAAATAAAGGAGCCGTCAAATCGTCTCTTTGCGTCTTTACCCGAGTCTAAACCCACACGCTGACAGAGTAAAGAGCCTGGACCTTGGTGAAGCTGATGTAGAAGTCTCGTTTGAGCGTGCTGCGTTCAGTGGAGGTGATCTGGTACAGGACCGAGGCCAGGACCAGGGCCATCAGCACCCGGAGGAGCAGCAGCAGCACCCCGGGGAGACTCCTCTGAGCGTGGAAACTGTGGTGCTCGCTGTCCGCCTCCGAGATCTGCTCCCACAACAGCAGAACGCCCTGAGAAACAACACCAAAACATCAGAATTTAAGAGTTTAGTTTAGTTTAATTGTCCGGCGTCTTAAGCGAGACACTTGACTCCGGGCAGGTCATATTCTTGTTTTCTTGTACCTGTGTGATGACGGCTCCCACAGCGACGGCCGTGGACGTGGGCGTCTGCTCCCACTGCAGCGGCCGGGACTGAGGCTTCCTCCGAGACAAAGTCCAACCCATACACAGACTCAGCAGCATGAAGAGCATCGAGACCTGAGCGATCATGTCCCACACTGAAAACACAGACCAGAACCAGGACTGAAGCAGGACCGGACCAGGACCGAACCAGGATCAGACCAGGAGGACTCAGGACTGAACAGGACTGAATCAGGACTGAAAGGACCAGGACTAAACCAGGACAGGACTGAATCAGGACTGGACCAGGACTTTAAACACAGAGAGATAAATGGTTCTTACACTCTGCCAGGCTGCCCATCAGCGGAAGACCAACCCCGTCTCTGGAATATCTGAAAACAAAACAAATGATTCTGTGAGTCACACTGGACCTGAGGTGATAGTTTGGACACCTCCTGATCTAATGTCTCACACACTTTTTACCTGGACAGGTGTGTGTGTACCTGGACAGGTGTGTGTACCTGGACAGGTGTGTGTGTACCTGGACAGGTGTGTGTACCTGGACAGGTGTGTTGTGTGTACCTGGACAGGTGTGTGTGTACCTGGACAGGTGTGTGTGTACCTGGACAGGTGTGTGTGTTACCTGGACAGGTGTGTGTGTTTACCTGGACAGGTGTGTGTGTGTACCTGGACAGGTGTGTGTGTACCTGGACAGGTGTGTGTGTACCTGGACAGGTGTGTGTTTACCTGGACAGGTGTGTGTACCTGGACAGGTGTGTTTTACCTGGACAGGTGTGTGTACCTGGACAGGTGTGTGTGTTTACCTGGACAGGTGTGTGTACTGGACAGGTGTGTGTTACCTGGACAGGTGTGTGTACCTGGACAGGTGTGTGTGTACCTGGACAGGTGTGTGTTTACCTGGACAGGTGTGTGTACCTGGACAGGTGTGTGTGTTTACCTGGACAGGTGTGTGTACCTGGACAGGTGTGTGTAGTTGCAGAGTGCAGAGAGCCCCTGTAGAGCCAGAGCCACAGTGAGGACCGTGAGCACCGTGTGCATGGGGCCGCCCTTCCTCAGAGCCTGAACCAGAGGCCGGATGTAAATACAACAGGCCACGAAGTACGACAACAGCAGCACGAAGTAGAAACTGTGCAGCCCTGAGGAACAGGACGAGAAAATACACAATAATATATGAAATATATAAGAGAGGAGCAGCAGTACCATCACTGTAGTACTGTTATAGTACGTGTAGTTTTCTGACCTGCCTCCTCGGAGCTGAAATGGTCCAGTGGGTTTCCAGCAGAGTCTGGGTTGAACAGGAGGATGGTGTACTGGACGTCAGGGTGAGAGGGCAGCGCCACTGACTCCTACAAACAAGAAAAGCATGAAAATATGTTTCTACAATAATGAAAACATAGTAAAGATTATAAAATATTATACATGTAGAACTGTGATATTACAGTAGTCATGATGTAATGATGTAAGGACTGAACTGAACCAGGACTGAAACAGGACTGAGTTACAGTTTTCTAAAACCCTGTCTTCTGTCAGTACTGTATGTGTTAGTGTCTCATTAACATGAACATAACATTGTGAAAGGTCTTTTACCTGGCAGGTGTATCTGTCGGCGTACAGGACGTGCCACAGAGACGGGGACGACTGCTTTGGGATGGTCTGATTGTGCTCATCATGTTTCAGGTAAACTACAGAAAGAAAAAAGGGACAAAATAAAACAATTCATTATTCTAAATACCATAAAGGAAAAATAGATCAGAATGGACAAGAG
>NW_026570994.1:22121486-22198579 GCF_026225935.1 Boleophthalmus pectinirostris
CTCAGTTTAAGTAATTTAATGGATTACGTTACAAACTACATTTTGGGGTGTGTAATCTGTCATCTGTAGGGGAAACCATTTTAAAAGTCACCTTCCCAACACTGAAAATCATTTATTAAAAACATATGTATAATGCAAAATATAGTCATGATCGTGTACAAATCTGTTGATAACACGTTACTTACACGCATTGGTGCAGATTGGGGCAATATTCAGATTTTATTAAGACATATTATTCGGTTAATTGGTAATAGTGCTCGTGTTTGTGTAGATGCTGCAGACAGGACACGTTTGCACATCTCCACGCCTTCACTTACCTCCAAACATGAATTTAGTGATGTACTGGCCATTTCTCTCCCTGGCCACTTCGCTCTTAAAAACTCCCGTCACAGTCTTGGCCCGGGTCGCCGGAAAAAGCCGCAAAACGCACAAAAACAGGGCTAACAAACGCCACATTTTAACCCTTAAATGCGTTCGCGAAATAGCCGCAAATTTCCAATAATCGTGTCCCAATTCAATGAGCCACGAAGCCAGAAGTAAAACCGGGAGCGTGAAGCTATTTAGCGTTAGCATCGTTTTAGCGGAAGTAGAACAAATTAAAAGCACAATTTGTATTTTTTCTGTTTATACGACACAAAATAATACGACGGTGTATAAGGGTCAGATTAAAAAAAAAAAAAAATAAAAAAAAAATTTAAAAAAGGCTGGCGCTACGAGAATAAAGTCGTAACATTTCGACATTAAACTCGTAATATTATGAGAATAAAGTCAAAGCCAGAAAAAGTCGAAATTTTACTAGAATAGTCTTTTATTTTTTTTTATGAGAATAAAGTCGTAAACTTAAAAGAATAAAGTAGTAATTTTATGAGAATAAAGTCGTAGTCAAAATAAAGTTGTAATATTATGAGAACATCGGCTGCTCGTAAAGTCTGAACGAGTGGAGAATTTGGAGCATTTTGTAAAGGAGAAGAATCTGTGTATCATTCGTACATTCGACTGAATCAGGACTAAACCAGGACTAAACCAGGTCTGGAACCAAACCAGAAAGACCAGGTTTGAGACCGGGACCAGACCAGGATTGAAAACGGTTTAGTCCTAGTTTAGTCCTGGTTTAAGTCACGGAAATGGGAAATGGCGTTTACGTGACTTTTAAATGTGATGCGGAATATTGCGCCGCATACGGACTGAACCAGGACTGAACCAGGACTAAACCAGGACTGAACCAGGACTAAACCGTTTTCAGTCCTGGTCTGGTCCCAGTCTCAGTCCTGGTCCTGTTCCCGGTCTCAATCCCGGTCTCAGTTCTTGTCTGATCCCGGTCTCAGTCTTGGTCCCTGACTCAGTCCTTGTCTAAGTCCTGGTCTCAGTCCCGGTCTGGTCTTGGACCTGGTTTAGTCCTGGTTTAGTCCTGGTTCAGTCCAGAGGTGCAAATAATGAAGAAAATTGTTGTTCGTTTTCTTATTTTTATCTTGAAAAACCAGGTTCTTCTTCTGCCACATTTTTCACTTTGACTTTGATTTTATTACGACTTCATTCTCGTAAAATTATAACTTTATTCTCATAATGTTACGACTTTATATTAACTTCGACTTTATTCTAGTAAAATTATGACTTTATTCCTGTAAAATTATGACTGTATTCTTCGTAAAATTACGACTTTTTCTGGCTTCGACTTTATTCTCATAATATTACAACTTTAATGTCAAAATGTTACGACTTTATTCTCGTAAAATAAAGCATCTAGAGTAAATATATCCGTATAATAATCTTATAAACAATAAAATACATGAAGCTGTGAATAAATACGGCTTAAATTAATCAGATATTGTTTCAAAAACTTTTATTTGTGAACACTAACAGGAAGTTGGTCGTTTTCTTTTAGACGCCTTTACGTCGCGGTGACGCCAAGTCGGCACGATTGACAGTTTGGGTGACATCAAAATCCTCCAATCAGAACGCTTAGATTTTGTGACGCTGCAATTTTTAGCCAATCAGAACGCAGAAATCTAACTAAGACCCGCCCATCACCAACGTGTCAACGCTGCCGGAAAAGGACCTCTACTGTCGGGATGTAGGCAGGAGAAAGCATCGATCTCCCCAAAAAGCTACAGATTTTTGGCTTTTGACAACAAATTACACATTTAAAACATTTCAAAAAAATATAACATGTTGCTGTTAATGTCCTACTAATTTTATCCGCTTAAAATTTGGTTGTAATGAGAGAAAATGGGCTACAAGAGAACTGTTTTGGTGACTGGAGGCTCAGGATTCATGTAAGTATTGCGTTATAAAATAATTTCATAATATTTTTTCTGCATTATATGTCAAAATAAAATGTGATTTGTCACTGATTTGTCATTTCTTACGCAATCCCTGTTTAAATATTGTAAATTAGTTGGTGTTTGTGATAAATTCCCTTGACTTTTTTCAACCCAATATGCAAATTAATAGTTTTATAACCAATTTTTTTTTGTTTTTAGAGGCTCCCATCTTGTCACACACCTCGTCAACAGACATCCAGACTGGAGGATTATAAACCTGGACATAGTAAGTCTAAAATATTAAGATAAATAATTAATTTGAGGTAAAAAGCAGTGCCGGTGGTGAATGAATTTGGAGTTTTTGGTGGAGTTTTGAATGGTCTCTTTGTGTGTTTCGTAGCTGGATTCCTGCTGCAGCCCGAGGAGCCTGGAAAATGTGGAGGACAGACCAAACTACTCATTCATTCAAGTAAAAATATGACTTGAAATCACTCCAGATTTACTGAATGTGAATCCTTTGTAGCAGTGATGGAAGTACTCAAAATAGTTACTTAAAATGTACAAGTTAAGGTAAAAGTACAGATACTGAAGCAAAAAATACTCAAGTAGAAGTAAATTATGACATGAATAAATACTCAAAATGTACTTAAAGAGTTAAAAGTAAGTATTTTGAGCAGAGTTTGAGATCTAAAAGCTTCAAATGTAGTGATTTTGATACAGATTTGTGTTGAATTTTGTTCAGTAGAAACAAATGATCTGTTTTTATTTGTATATTTTTTGTTTGCTTAAAGTACAAAGGTGCCAAAATAAACACTCAGGCTTTTCAGCAGGTCTCAAACTATAATAAAAATTCTTTTACTTTGCAGTACAGTTCAAAAATGTCATATAAAGTACAGATATTCACTCTTAAATGTAGCGATACCTCAAATTTATTACAGTACTTTACTACTTTTGCTTCGTTACGTTCCAACACTGTTTGTAGATTATATTTTAGTTCATAACATGTTGGTTCCATCCTTGAAACAGCCAGTTACATTCCATTGTTTATCTTATAATATGTGTTCAAACTATTACTCCTACCATGGATTGTTGCAGCTATGATAAAATAATAATAAATATCTTTTTTTTTGTCTTTAAATCAGGGGGATGTTTGCAGCTTTCGACTGGTTCATCACATTTTCAACACCCAAAACATTGACGTCATTTTTCACCTGGCAGCTAAGACACACGTCGGTAAGTTTTATTTTATTTACTATTTTTTTATTTGTGGTTTCATACTCCCAGATGAGGGCTGATTACTCTTTACTTTACCATGAAATCTGTAAAAGGTCTGTAGTCGACTGAAGAAATTCACGTTGGACTAAAGACACGTCCTTCCAACTGATCGATTCTGGACTAAAATGTCTCCGTGGTAAAAGCCTCAAACTACAGTGTCACGTGTCTCTGTCCAAATCATTTCCCTTGCGGATCAATAAAGGTCGTTTCAGTCTAAGTTTCTCTGCGTGTCTGACCCAAACTGCGCTCACAGAACTACACCTGCAGGGGGAGCTCATGCGAAAACTACTATTTATGCAGAAAAAAAGGACGAGGAAACAGTGTATTTATATAAAAACAGATTCAGCGTGTGGAGTCTGGAGTTTAATCAGACTTTTCTACATCATCAGCTCAATCACTCACTTCTCCTTTCTCTTGTTGTCACATGTAAATCCTAAAATTATTAACAAGATTTGGTCCATCAGAACGAGACAAGACAAGGTTTTGATATTATTTTTTAGGAGTAAACTGTGCCATTCAGTTCACATTTTACTTATTTGATTTTACTTCACAGGACCGCTGTCACTGTAGTACAACTTTTGGGAATTTTCGCTTCTAAGAGGGTCACTCGAAACAAAGTTAAACCCATTTTTATCCAAGGCAAATGTAAAAATACGAGGGGAAAAAAATCTCACGAGATCATTTTGTCTCACGAGATCTTGTCCCATCCCTTTGAATCAACAAATACAACTTTCAACTAACTACACTGACCGATTAATCGACTAAACGACTAAAGGTTTACAGCCCTAAAATTCACAAATGATGAACCTGATCATTTCTGCCGAACTTGAATAATAATAATAATTTTCAGTGTTTTAAAAGTCATTTCAGTAAACAGTAAATACCGTGGGACTTGAAAGACAGATATTTTGTTGTAATGATTTTCAACTATGGGATATTTCAGTCATATGTGATGTGTTTTTTTCCTCTTATGAAGTGGATTACCAAAAAAACTCCATCCATCTGCTCTTGGTCTAACCCCTCTGTCAAATTTTAGAAGAACCCTTTGTGGCCCACGAGTCAAAAAGTTTGCCCACCCCTGGATCAGACCCAAGAACTCACTGTTTTACAACAAAAAAATTGCTCTTTAACACTATTTATTTAATCTGCCCCCAGCAATTCTGTCATTATTGTTATTCTAACTAGTTTATACTACTTCTTTATTTCCAAATATTAGACTTAGACAAACTTTATTGATCCACAAGGGAAATGACTTGGACACAGGGGCTCACACATCACAATATATCACGATAACAAAGAGTAAAACATGTAAAATGCGGCATAATTATATAAATGTTTATGTACAAGTAAGTAAAATTCAGAAATATAATCATGTCAAAACAGTATATCACAGTTATGTACAAGAGGTGGTGCAAAAATGTAATTATTAAATGTAATTCCTGTTTGATTTCAGAGTCGTCTTTCAAATGTCCGTCAGATTTCCAGCGCGTGAACGTCGAGGGGACCAGAGTTTTACTGAGAGCCGCTCAACAAGCTCCACACAAACTACAGCGGTTTATTTATGTCAGTACGGACGAGGTCTACGGGCCGGGGATCGACCAGGTACTTGTGTGTTGTGGCTTTAGAATGAGTCGAATTTGAATTAAGACTGAGTTATTTGTAATTGTCAATGATCTTGTTGTGTGTTTTTAATGAAGAACTCAGTAAAAGAATGAACTTTGGAGCAGATGTAAGAGGAAGAAATGTGTCTATTTTCAGTGTTAAAGCCTTGTTAAAGTATTAAAGCCTTGTTTTGCTTATTTAAGTAATATAAAGTAGTATTTAATTGTGTTGATTAGGGCTGTGCAAAAATATTGAAATATCGATATATCGTATTGTTTAATGTAGTGATACAGTATCGATATCGTGGGCTGCTGTATCGATATATCGCGTATCGAGTATTTTTGGTGTATTTTACTAAATTATTTTGTTACAGCTACCAGTTTTGTTGCTTGTTTAGTGGAAGGAAACTCGTTCACACGGCAAAAAGGTTCATTAAAATGAAAATGAAGAACATTTGACTTTATCTGAGTCGACTCTACCAATGGAATAAGTGTTTTTCTAAATTCAAGCGACATTTGATTTAATTTCTTATTTTAAAGATTGTTGTTTTTCTTTTTTTAAGTGTAGCAAGTTGTATTTTCATATTTTAAGTACAAAAAAACATATTCCGCTGATAGATAATTTAACTTGTCAAGTGGAATTTACTCAAATTATGGTAAAATTTTCTTAATTCAAGTCATCTTAACTTGGCTAGATTAAATTTTTTGCACTGCATGCGACACATTTGACATTTTCACAGTTTTGAGGATTAAAATTTTTTTGTTTCATATTCACTTTGCACAAGAAGTGGTTTAACAAAGACTTTTAGTGTCACAGCCACTGATTTAGCCATTGTTTTTATTGAACCGTATCGAATCGGTTTGAAATATATCGTATCGAATTGAAAGTGCACTGTTTCGAGATATGTATCGTATCGTGGCCTAGGTATCGAGGTATGTATCGTATCGGCAACTTCTTAATGATACCAGCCCTAGTGTTGATACAACTAAATCAAATGAAAGCGCTAATCGGGATTGATCGATATGATTTTTTTCCCCATATCTTTCAACCTTATTGTGTCAAACTAAATTCAAAACAACACCTAAAGTAACAGTGTGTAACTTTTCTGTCACCTGATCGATTCCATGGAAAAGCAAAGTTAAAACCAGATTTGGTTTCCATGGAGATAGATATTTTTTACGTCATACTGTGGAATATTAGAGCCAAAGGAACAATATTTCATGGAAACAAGCAGGAGGAGCCTCTTTAGACCAAGTAAGAGTCAGGTTTGTGGAGATGCGAGCCCCTCTCAGTAAAGACGCATGTTTTTCAGTGTAATAAAAACAACTGACATGAAAAAAACAAACAAACAAAAAGCAACAAACTGGCATTATAAGTTTTATTTTAATGTTTTTGAACGATATTTTCAATTCCAGACGACGGATTTTAACCTTCAGCCGCAATTTGCTCTAAACGTTTTTGCAATAAAAGATACAAAAGCATAATTAACCGATGAGAGTTTTTCCAGATCGTGTTTAAATTCGCGATAATCTGTGTTTTGTTTTCAGGAGTTTGATGAGCTCAGTCCAATGAGACCGTCCAATCCTTACTCCGCCACCAAAGCAGCTGCAGAGATTCTGGTCCAGTCGTACGGCGAGAAATACGAGGTACAAGAATCTGTACTTTTTCATTTTGGATTTATCTTTAAACAATTCTGCAGCAATCCATGAAAAATTCTACCTTTGATCGTGTTTAGAGTCACATAAAACACTGGAAATAAACAAAAAAGTGGGAATATGTGCAGCTTTTTTACAAAGTTTGAGACCAAAACAACAGTAGTGATATTATCTATTTTTCGATATATCTGCCATTTCTACTTACCAGGAGCAGATTCATTAAAGATAATTTATTGATGTAAATATGATTAAAACTTGATGTGTTTTCAATGAAGGAATAACATTTATAACATGGTAGAAAGCTAAAAAAAAAAGTTGTTATTTATTATTTCTCTAAACAGATTGTGTCGTCTATTCTATTCTTGTATTTTATTTAATACATGTGTTGTTTTTTCTTTTTAGTTTCCAGTGATAATTACAAGAAGCAACAATATTTATGGACCAAGGCAGTACACGGAAAAGGTAGGAATTTTTTTACTTAACAAAAAGTTTAAATGTTTTTTTTTTTCTTATAGTTAATTCTGCATTTTCCAGGTCATTCCGAGATTTATCAGTCTCTTGCACAGAAATCAGAAATGGTAAGTTGGACTAGTTGGAGTTTTAAGTCGTGTTCTGATGTTGTTCCCTCCTCAAAAACAAAAACAGAGCTGGAGTTGTGTTTTTTTTTCATTCACACAAGTTTGAGGAACTCTTTATTATTTGTCTGTTTACGTCTCCAAAGGTGATTACGAGTCTCACTTTTCGATTTTATGTAAAAAAAACAACAACTGATGTTTCCCGTTTACGTGACTTAAACTGCCAGGTCTAAACCAAGACTAAACCAAGACTAAACCAAGACTAAACCAGGACTAAACTAAACCCAGGACTAAACCGACCGGTCTCAGTCCTGATCTTGTCACTGTCTGGTCTCAGTCTCCATCTTGGTCTGGTCCTGGTGTGGTCCTGGTCCTGGTCCTGGTCCTGGTCACTCGACAGTCTGCATGGGCGTCCTGGTTCAGTCCTGGTTCAGTCCTGTTTTAGTCCTGTTTTAGTCCTGTTTCAGTCCTGGTTCAGTCCTGTTTTAGTCCTGGTTCAGTCCTGGTTCAGTCCTGGTTCAGTCCTGGTTCAGTCCTGGTTCAGTCCTGTTTTAGTCCTGGTTCAGTCCTGTTTTAGTCCTGGTTCAGTCCTGTTTTAGTCCTGGTTCAGTCCTGGTTCAGTCCTGTTTTAGTCCTGGTTCAGTCCTGGTTCAGTCCTGTTTTTTCAGTCCTGGTTTAGTCCTGGTTCAGTCCTGGTTCAGGTCCTGGTTTCAGTCCTGGTTCAGTCCTGTTTAGTCCTGGTTCAGTCCTGGTTCAGTCCTGTTTTAGTCCTGGTTTTAGTCCTGGTTCAGTCCTGGTTCAGTCCTGTTTTAGTCCTGGTTCAGTCCTGGTTCAGTCCTGTTTTAGTCCTGGTTTAGTCCTGGTTCAGTCCTGGTTCAGTCCTTCAAAGAAACCAGAAATTTTACATTCTATTAAAGCTCCTGCATCACACAAAACTGACTCTTGTGAACTTTAAGTCGTGTTCTAATGTTGTTCCCTCCTCAAAAACAAAAACAAAAACAGACCTGGACTTGTGTTTTGTTTGAGTAACTCTTCATTTTTAGTCTCTGTACATCTCCAAAGCTCACAACACTCTGTTCCACCTTGTGATGTCATAAAGAGGTAGTTTTTAAGATCCTTTTACCTTTAGTTCAGTCGAGATTTGGCAACTCCAGGACTGAAATGATCCAAATGATTCCAGTGAAGCTGTGTGGAGTTTAAAAACACAGTGGAGCTCGTGACATCACAAGGAGGAAGTGTGAGGAGAGTTTTCAGTTTGAGAAAATAACTCGGAACTTGTGCAAATGAAACAAAACTCCAGGTCTGTTTGTGACGAGGAAACTACATTAAAACAGGAAATCGAAAACAAAAAAGTCAAAATTTCATCAAAACAATGAATAATCTGTAGTTTTGTTTGTTTTTTTAGCACGATCCAGGGAACTCTGCCTAAATCGCGTCACTTCCTGTTCGTGGACGACGCCATCAGTGCCTTCCTGCTCGTCCTGGAGAAAGGGATTGTGGGAGAAATCTACAACATGGGGTCCGGCTGTGAGGTTCCCATCATGCACCTGGCCACAGAGCTCATCCAAATGGTACAGTCCCTGGTTCACGGTAGAGAAAAATAATACAAAAATAAATAAAAATAAATGAATAAATAAATACATACATTCTAAATAAATTAATTCAAAATAAATAAATAAATAGATTATAAATAAATTATAATAAATAAATTCTTAATAAATAAATTATAAATACATAAATAAATTTATTATAAATAAATAAATGAATAATAAAAATACACTTGATTGAAGCTTATTTAAAGTTTTAGTGATGCGTGTTTTTTTGTCCAGATAAAAAAGGTTCCTGATTCTGCAGTGAGCGACTGGATGGAGTTTGTTCCCGACAGGTATTTACACTTTTTAATTTACAACTTTAAACATTAAAATATTAAAGGTGCAGTGTGTAACTTTTCTGGTGGAGGATCCAGAATCTGTGTGTCGTTCATTCATTTGTTTTTGCCTCGACTAAACCAGGTCTATACCAGGACTAAACAGGTCTAAAAGGACTAAACCAGGACTAAACCAGGACTAAACCAGGTCTAAACCAGGTTTAAACGAGACTAAACCAGGTCTAAACCAGGACTAAACCAGAACTGAACCAGGACTAAACCAGGACTGAACCAGGACTAAACCAGGTTTAAACGAGGACTAAACCAGGTCTAAACCAGGACTAAACCAGAACTGAACCAGGACTAAAACCAGGTTTAAACGAGGACTAAACCAGGTCTAAACCAGGACTAAACCAGGTTTAAACGAGGACTAAACCAGGTCTAAACCAGGACTAAACCAGAACTGAACCAGGACTAAACCAAGACTGAACCAGGTCTAAACCAGGTTTAAACGAGGACTAAACCAGGTCTAAACCAGGACTGAATCAGGAATAAACCAGAAGTGAACCAGATCTGAACCAGGACTAAACCAGGACTAAATTGGTCTCAGTCCTGATCTTGTCCCAATCTGGTCCCGGTCTCAGTCTTGGTCTGTCCTGGTCTGGTCCTGGTCTGATCTCAGTCTCAGTCCTGGTCTGGTCCCAGGACATAATATCAGATATAATAAAATATAATATAAAATTTTAAAAAGTCATCTATTTTTTGAGTCTTGTTGCTCTCGTGTGTTTGTGTGTTTGTGTGTTTTATATTTTGTCTTTGTGTACGTGCAGACCTCAGGTGGACCTGCGTTACCCCATTCACTGTGAGAAGCTGCGCAGACTCGGCTGGAGAGCTCAGGTCGACTGGACTCACGGCCTCAGACAAACAGGTGAAACCACAACAGAAACAAAACAAAACAAACTCATCAAAATCAAACCAGGCGTCGCTCTGAGTTTGACTTTTACACATTTATCAGTCCGGGATTCTGGGTTCAGGACGTTTAAACGAATCCTCCAAGCTGATTGGTTGAAGAGTGACAACTACGGATGCACCGATACGATATTTGTATCAGATATCGGCACCGATACTGAACATTTTGGTGGCTCGGATATCGGTTTTCAACATGTGTTCTGCCGGTGTCCCATTTTGGTGTAAACTGGTGGAATAAGACGAGTTAAAACCAAAATGAAAAAAAACAAAACAGATAATGACTCGCTTTTTTCAGTTTTCGATTTTGTGTTTAAATGAAAAATGGAAAAAAAACTGATAACGGACTGAACCAGGACTGAAACAGATTCAACCAGACCAAAGCCAGACCGGAAGTGAGACCAGGACTTAGACCGGGACCAGACCAAGACTGGGACAGGGACCGGGACTGAGACCGGGACCGAGACAAGGACTGAGACCGGGACTGAGGCCGGCACTGAGACCTGAACTGAGACCGGGACCAGACCGGGACTGAGGCCGGAACTGAGGCCGGGACTGAGGCCGGGACTGAGGCCGGGAACTGAGGCCGGGACTGAGGCCGGGACTGAGGCCGGGACTGAGGCCGGCAACAGGATCAGGACTGAGACCGGGACCAGACCAGAACTGAAAATGGTTCAGTCCGTATGAGTCCGGCATCGCAGTTTAAATCACGTAAATGGGAAACGGTCGTTATCCTTTTTTTTCCATTTTTCATTTAAACACAAAATCAAAAACTGAAACGAATCATCATCTGTTTTTTCATTTTGGTTTTGGTTTAAAATTTCCCGACTGAACTGAACTTGTTAACTCAACTTATTCCTTCGTTAATGTCAAATCATTTCTTGTTTCGCTTTCAGTAAAATGGTACGAGGAAAACCCAAACTTCTGGCCCGATCCAAGTGACGACCCAAAACAAAACCTCCCCAAACCGGAGGAGTTTCGAGCTGCACTTTGAGCGTCGGCCTCCAGGGGGCGGCGGCTTCACCTGCTTCACTTGTGGAGTATTTTTATTTTTATTCATAATATTTGTGCGGACGGGATCTATGGCTGATTTGCAGCTTTTATTAAGTGTAAAACTTTTGTGGAGCGTCGGTGCCAAACGGTTACAGCCAAATCAAGACGTTAATCATTTCTCACACGACTGTAATATTTAATTTATATTTTTAATTTAATTTGAATAAATGAAAATGCTTAGAACTGTTTAGTAAATTAAAAACTTGAAATTGTTGTATTATTGTCTTGTTTTTGGGGTGAAACTTTTAACTAATTACGGTTTCAAGGTATTTAATAATTTAAAAAAAAGAGAGAATTCATGTAAGACAGATGAGTTTTATAACGGAACATTCTAGACAACACAAGAACATCTCCATGGAAACAAGACCATTAACTGCTAAAACATAACATATTTAAATCATTATGTTAGTTTTTATTGGTTTGGAAATGCTCTAGTTGCTAAAAACAACATATTAACCTGTTTAACAATCTCCTTTCCCTTTGCTCTCCGTGCTAAGTTACTCCCCCTTCTGAGCGCTATCACAACACAATCAGCGTGAATCCCACTAGTGAAACTACCGCACATCGCATCAGGTTTGTCAAGCTGTAGTGTACAGTTTTTTATGATGCTTTTGTATATTTATGGAGGATTGTGGAACACGAATTGGCTTGTGGGCGGAGCCTCGTACAGACTCATACTGCTAACCGTAAAGAGGGTTTGAATAGGGCCCAGGAGAGATCGCTAGATTAGTCAAACATGCACGGATGACTCGAAAACCTCTTCAGACAGAAAAGATCGAAAGCTCCAAATAGTTGAGTTTGCTTATCTCCTAACTTTTCTGGTGGAGGGTCTGTCAGTCACCTGCTTGTTTCTATGGAGATGTCATTACTCGGTATAGATAGAATGTTCCACAGTGTGACATTAAACAGCTCTACATTACATTTATTCAATTACAGGTGGTTTTATAGCTCAAGCATACCTAGAAAAACAGACTGAAAACTGATTCTGACTGTGAGTGGGGGTCGCCTCTCCACAGATCTGACCTGTAATTTGGTCTGGGTTGGTTTCCGTGAAGATAGAAAGGTTTAATGCCACAACGATGCTACTGTGGAACATTCCAGAAAAAGCAAAAACATCACCATACAGACAAGCATGTGTGGTAGGACATAAGGTTTTTTACTTAACTTCAACCTGCTCTTTTTGAGCACCAGAAATGCTCTCAAATATGAACTTTAGGCATGTCAAACTCAGGCCTGGGGGCCAAATTTGGCCCGCAGTATAATTATATTTGGCCCGAGAGATCATATCAAACATGTATTAGAGCTGCCCGCTGGCCACAGATAGACATTTTATTTTTTGTTTTATTTTATTAGAGACATCATTTAAATTTTTATATTTTGTTTGTTCTGGATTCAGTGTTTAAGCAAAACTATTATTAAACATTTATTTGAATAAGAAAAGGTTTAACATTACAGATCTCAAAAGAAAAAGCATGAAGATGTTGAAATTTTGCAATAAATATTTAGTTTGACCCAAGACTTAGTCCCAGGTTTAAATTTTGGCCTCTCTGAATTTTAATTTGACACCACTGATGTACATGAACATATCCTTACGTATGTACCTTGCTCAAAACAAAAATAAAAAATGAAAAAAAAAAAAACGGACGGACCCTCCACCAGAAAAGTTACACAAATCACCTTGTAAGACTATTATAATTTGAAAAAAGGATTGACAAAAATCCACATATTTAGCCATTTTGACATAAACATGACATAATAGAAAAATAAAAACACATTTGCACAAAACACACCACGAGTCTCGTTACATTTGCAAATTCAAACTTTTATTTGTGGTAAAATCAGAATAGATGCACAGTTTTCATTTATTTTTTAACTTCGTGCAGTGCTCCTCAATCGTGCACAACTGCTAAACTAATACATAAAGCAAATACTAACTACCAGGCCGCTTCTTCGCGTCACCTCCCGTGTCACCGTGGGACCAATTCGACCAATCGGAGACCCAGAATCCAACCAGGTCATGTACTAAAACTTCGCTCCGATTGGTCCAAATTCATCTTAAGTTTGAACACCAGTGTTAAAAATCGGCCTGAAAATATTCAAATCACAACAGCATAGCAATAAATCCACAGTTATACCGTGTTTATGAAGACTTTGCCAGACAATCACAAAAGGTGTTACTCCAACCAGGAAGGAAATAGTGGAAAAACTCAAAAGACAAAAAAACCCCAAAACAAAACAGTTGACTAATTTCCGTAGGGTATACTATTTTTTATACAAAATCTTTTATTATTTGAACGCTTTTAGCAGTTTTTAGGTAATCCAAACCTTGGCATAGTTAAGATTTTAAATTCGTATCCGGCCAATTTCGAATAGATGTAGTGATTTTTCCGGTTTCGTTTTTTAAGGAAAGAGTCATGGATCAGAAATTCAATCCAATATTTTGAAGTTTTGTAGCAGGTTTCTTTGAATATGACACATTTTCGGGGTTTTAAGTACAATTTTTTTTAGTACAATGTAAGTAAATACAAGCTTATAAGTAGTGTTTGTTTTAAAATTTAACGTTCTGTGTAACATTTCTTGCCAATAAATGGACTAAACCAAACGCCATGCTGTTTACTGGCCGAAATGTTACGCAGTGAGGCTTTAAGTAACTTCATATCCAATAATTATAACGTTAATTTAACTTGAGAAATTGTGAACCTGTTTACGTTTAGTATCTTAATATTACGGTACTCAAAATACGACTGCGAAATAGTTAAAAACGATTATTCTGGTTATAAAAATTGTCATTCCCCCGTTTCCAGTGACATATCCAAAGAAAGACTCATACACATTGTGTGTTTTTGACAATAAAAAGCTCACACTACCCCAGAAAAATAGAAATTTGCACGCATACAATGACATCCAACATTCAGTTAGCCAGTGTTGTTTACCGTCTTTTGGTCAAGTCACTTTATTCTTCTTTACGACCGCCGTCTCGTGTCGAAACGGTGATCTTGTTATTTTCGGTTTCTTGTTATAAAAATAAATATTTCTCCAAATAAAAGAAAAAAAAAAAAGGAAAAAAAAACCTAAACTAAACAAAAAACGCTTGATAAGTTACGACAAACTAGCAGCAGGAACACGCGGAACTGTGTAAGGGTTGCTATGGCGACCCAAATATGGACATTTCCTTTTAAATAAAATTCAAAACAGTCCAAACTAGTTTTTCAATTTGACATTTTGTTTTGATCAGTGTAGAATTTGTGTTTGTATAGGCAAATTTTACAATCTACTGGGCTATTTTATTTTTATTTTTTGACATATTTTAAACCTAAAATGCTACTTAGCCTTAGCCGCTAACTAGGCTAATTAAGTTTAGCGTGATACATAATTTGGTTGTTATTGGGCTCACTATGAATTACTTGTTTTAAATAATTTGACTAACGTTTATTGATAAATTTGAAATACACCGTGGAGTGAAAATAGTATTTCATAGAACCATGGTCGATAACTTTTTATATAAACATTGGATTTTGATTGGATTGGAAATTGCGTAAGACCTGAAAACAATGAAATGAATTATTATTATTGATTTATTTAAAAATGTGTCCAATATTTAGTAAAAATAACACGATGACGTAACAATCCTTCAGTCTTACTTAATTTAAAATGTTACGGCTTCTGTTTCACAAAACGCGCAAACATCCGACTCACTCACACTTTACCTTCGTCCTTTATTAAAAAAACATCGGACCTCGGACGATTTCGTGGACTTGAATCTTAAATAGCTGCAGCGATGGGAGTGTAGCACCACAGAGCCTCCTCAGCTCACCTTCAATACGACGTAAAACGAAACTAAACACGCACAAAATTCCGGCATTTTCTCAGTTAACTTCTCCAATGCCACTTAGTGTTTCAAGATACTCAAGGATAACGTTAAAGAATACACAAACATTACACATTTTTATCAGTAAATGCTACTTATCGAGAACAAAACCTTCAATATTCATTAATCTGCGCAGTTTTTTTCCACACTTACTATAAACTTAAACTTCAGAAAGGGTCGGTACGTGTTTAATTTCAACGTATTCGAGTAAAATTATCAACAAATATCTTCAAAATAAGTCAGCTGTGTACTCTCTACGTCTAATTATAAAGCGTTTTACTGTCCGCGAATCAGGAAGTGTATGGTTAGAATGCTAGTCATTGTTACTGTAAAGGCAAAACTCAACTCTTATCTCTGAAAGTTGCGAAAAAAGCGCTTTGAAAACTCACCGTGGCGAATAAATACGACGCTCTGAATGCATAAGTTTAGCGAGGAATAACTTTGGACGACAACAAACTGTTAATAAAAATGAACTAGTTTTGTTTTTTTCACATTTTTAAGACGGTAAAAATCAGATTCAGCACGTTTACGGGATCTTTTTGGAGCGTAAACTGCTGAAAAAAATCAAAGTTAGCATGCTAATTCTACCGAAATTAGCATGGGAAGCTAATCGGCTAATGCTACATTCAAACCAAATTGACACCGAAATTGACCTAGCCTTCGCCAAACGACACGAAATCCTTTGCATATGAATTTTGTATTGAAATATCTGCTGACATCTTGTTTCGGACGAGAAATGCGGTCCTTTTTCAGTCTTTTTAAGCATTTTTTCTGAAGGCACTGCGCTAACTTCGTTTTGTTTGCTACAACTCACCACTAACGTCACGTATATTGCACGACAGGAAGTAAAAGGCTGATTTCGGGGCACGGCGCGTCAAACAAAAACACAAAATCTTACCTATGATTTGCATATTTAAGTGTATAACAAGACAAAACTGCTATTAACATGTAAAATGAGGTATACGGATTTTAGTCGTAACGATCCCTGCGGAGTGATTTCTTAAGACAATGTGCATAATATTGTTAAAGGGAGACATTTTAGAATAAACCAGCTTTTTGAACTAAATTTTGACATGTTTTCAGCTTGGTTTTAAATTCAAACTTACAAAAAAAAAAAAACACTTTGGAAACACTATCTATTTAAAACTCTCTGCTCTCTTACGCCCTCTGCTGTAAACAATAAGTACTGAGACATTTCAAACAGATAAATTTGCAGCATTGTTATTGTCGACACGATACTAACGATACTAAACTTTATTGTGAAGCTAATTTAAGTGCGAAGTCCCGTAAAACAATATCAAATTATCATTAGAAGTTCAAAAAAGGTGATTTACCGTAACACGTCTTTACGCCTTTAACGCTTTTCACGATAAATGCCCATGTTTTGCTCAAAGGCACTGCAACGTCGGGAGTGCTCTCCTGCTCGTGCTCTTATTTTGAAAAACCTATAATGCCATTTTAACTATATACGCATTAAAGGGTGTCGCAAATTTACTAACAACTATTATTTTTGTATTGTTAACAAAAAAAATAAAATTGCGTAAAAATAAGCTAAAGCTGGTCATTGACGGTTTCTCGACTATTATTTTTAAGAATTGTACTGATTTTACTCGGGCCAAGCGTAGTAGCACTTTGAAATGCTGATTTGAAATAGATAAAAGATTGTTTTCGGAAAATAAAAGTGCAAACGATGCGATATGTGTACGGTTTAGAGTAGAATACAGCTGAAAGTAGCCTGCCACTTTAGCGCGTTAACTTCCGTGTTTGTAGCATTTTAGCTTAACACTGAATATTAAAACGATGGCGTGTATCAATATCAAACCAAAACAGAAATAATCAAAACAAAAATATCTTGAACACTTAACGAAAGAGGTGATTAAATTAAACTCAAATAATCCTTCGTTTGACTAAAGTTACGGTAAACAAAACTCATAACGTGTGTAAAGTAAGATTGTCTTTTGCAACTGCTCGGTAGACCAAAACGACTTTACGTAACTTAAAAAATACTAATAAATTAAATACAGACATGAAATAAAACTTAAATGTTTACAAATGTATCAACAATAAATCCAGTAACATGTACTCCTTATTCTAATTCATCAACAGTGCTTAAAGATTAAATTTTGAGTGACTTGACTTTTCGGTTTAACGTACAAAGTAGAGGAAGCTGTTGAACCTAAAAACGCAGTTAGAGGAGTTAAGTGTGATGTTTCTGGGTCCATCGGCTGATTCAAAATAATAAAAATCCTCATCCTAAATGTATTTTAACTTGAAATCATATTTGTGTTTTATTTCCTTTAAAAAAAAAAATCAAGCATAAATTTGTGATCTGTAACTATTACTGTACACGCACGCACTCACTTTCTGTTTCTTTCGTTCTGTTTATTTTCATTAATAATAATAATAAAAAATGACAATTGACTTTTTTTTTTTAGCGACAATACATCTCACGTTAAAAAAATATTGCAATTGTTTAAAGCTAAAAAGGTTAAAAGCGTGAATCTATGGTTATAAACGATGTGGTTGAGGCGAGAAGCTAGGCTAGGCTAGGCTAGGCTAACGTTAGCAGCGACTAGCAGTTAGTCAAATACACACACTGATAAAGCTATGTTATGCTAGATTATTATTACATTATTTAATATTTGATAGTATTTATGGTTAAACAAACACTTTTGAAAGGAAACTGTCTTTTATTTGATGAATAAGGAACAAAAATAAAACAGATGTAAAGTTTCTTGTTGGACCCGGAAGCGACATCACACTTAGCAACTCTACAGTCTACGAGATATGATTTTGTGTGTGTTTATAAAATTGTTTTCCAATGGTGAAGTTTATTTTTTTAAACATTAACACTCAATAGTATCTTACTGACTGATATTGCAGCTGATTGTCTAGACTAGAATATTGTGAAACTGTAACTTTAAAAAAAACACAAAAAACAAAAAAACAAACGACGTGTGACCCATTCTTGAATTCCCACCATTTAAGACACTATCCAAAAAGAAAAACCAACTTATTTACGTGAAGTTGACCAAAGCTGTGTATTACTAAGTCGTCTTCTCTTATCGTCACGACAGGGTTTCACGTAGGCCACGTTCCAGCTGTCCCAAAGTTTACATTTTTTTCTGTTGTAAACTCAAATTTCTGTATAAAACTTTGCTTCTTGAGGCTAACTTTTGCACTTTAAACATCGCATAAGGGCAAAAATTAAAACTCGGGTGAAATAACTTTGATTTTGTAAGGAAAAAAATAAAGTTTGAAATTGCTAGTCTCTGTTTAGATCTCTCTTAGACATTAGTAAAACCTGGTTAAAACCTGCTAAAGACTTCAGTTGTGGTTTTGGCCGTCGCGTTTGACCTACTTTAGTATTTGTGTATATATATTCTAACATGGTGCTTTAAGCCTAGACTATATCCATATGAAGAAAACTGGGCAAGACACAGTTTTTCCACTATAAAACTGCTTGAATCGTGTGGCATTTCCGCACATTTGCCGATTTGTTGTGACTAAATGTTCCTATTTTGTCCATGCCTGAACGCCGCCATCTTGTAGAGCTCGGGATTGTGACGTCACACCTCGCAGAGTTTTCTAAAAAAGTGAAATTTCGGACACTCGTTTCAGTCATACGTGTATTTACCAGCACCGGCCGGGTTGTTCCATCCTGATTTTGTTGACTTTTTAATAGACCTGTCACAATAAAACATTTCAAAGTGTTGAATTGTCCCTCAAAAATTATTCTAACTGTACGATATTGTAAAAAAAATGAACTACAATAACAGAACGTAACATTTAAATAGTTAACTTGCATCTGTAATGAGTCAAAAAAGTTCATAATTCAACATTTTCTGCTCAAATCTTATAGTACAAAAAAATAACCAAGCGTTTCCCAATAGAACAAAGAAAATTGTTGTTCCATCGTTCGTGTACAGAAATGATCGCGACAGGCCTACATTTTAACGTTATTTTGGATAATACATCTATATTTAGTACAAAATTTTCATAGTGTACGTCTAATTTGGCGACCCGTTTCCATTGTTGACGTCCCATCCCGAGCTCCATCGAGAAGAAAACCTACGAGTTAAACGACGGGGGTAATAGATTGGTGTACCTCTCCAGGATAGAGTGAGCAAGAAGAAATTAAAACTTTTTGAAGAATTTTTTGTTTTTTGTCGTTTGTTTTTCCCTTTAGAACAAGGGAACATGTGGAACAGGAGCCAGTTTCTCAACATCACAATGGCACTAAAAGTCCATTAAGAAAGCCACTGGTTAAAAAACTAAACAAAAAAACTAAACAAAACAAAAAAAAAAAAACGCTAAGAAGTGCTTTAAAATGCATAATAGCCACGTGAATTAAGGATTAGAACTAATTTCAGTAATTGCTATAGCATCTTTCGGGCTACTCTTCACATTTTTTTCAACGGGACCTGTTTTTGCTTTACTCGCGAAAGCAAAAAAAGGAACATTCAAATTGTTCTCGCGCTACATTTAGCATACAAAATAAACGTCAACGAGCTAACATTCAAAAGCCAGCGTGTGTACCGCGCCAGCTAGCTGTGCACAATAATTTATCTAGGATGCTATACAAATATATGTTTCGAGTGTATAAAAGGTAAAACTAGACAGTATCAGCTTATCATATGACAAAATAAGGATCTTTGGCATTTCACTATAGAAAAATAATAATAGAAATTGCTTTTCAACTGCCTTCTCAGTGGCTCAAGGAACAAAATGGCCGACTATTAGTGACAAGATGTGTTTGAGAAATTCGAGCTCCAATCTTGGTTGCAGAAAAGTACCAGAAAGCTTGCTATTTTAATTAAACTCTCAAAAGTCTATCACTAATATTGCAGATTTAGTACAATTTAGGACTTTTTCCATGCTTATTTTGACTATGTAAGGTGCAAAAACATGTGGAATTTTGAAATGTTCGGTCACAATAATTAGTGATATACTTTGGTTAGACTTTCTGGCAAATGTGAAACAGATATTACAGCTACTCCGAGACAAGTTTTCTCACAGCAGCTAGTTTTAAGTCTTTTTTTTAATATATTTTTTTGTGTTGCCAAGGTTTGATTTAGTTCGAGCCTGGGTTATTTCCTTCCAGTATTAATCAAAAACAATTTAATACACAATTTTTTCAAAGGAGAAGTAAGTGACTTGTTTGCAACGTCAAAAAAAATCTCGGGAAATATGTTCAAATTCGGGTTTGAGAATTCGATACCAATTGCGAGATAGAGCCAACAGTACCAACTCCAGCCACAAGGGGTCGGCGTTTTATTATTCACGATCGCGTCGACGTGCGGGACTTAAATATATAAACGTGCTTATGTACAGTGTGTACCCTTTAACGAGATAATCCCCGGTTCGGTTCCGCGTTCCGTTTTCGTCGCGAGACGGAGCCAACGCCTTAAGCCGAGGTCTCCCAAAGTGCTTTTCATACAACAAATACACAGTTTTCAACGTTATTTTTAAACATAATATTAAAACACAACCCCTAACAGCATCACGTGACGTTGATTCTCTTTTCTGATTGGTTATTAGCGAGGATATCTTCAAAAATTTCGACGTTTTTAAATCGGTTAAATAAATAAATAATCACTTACTTCTCCTTTTTTTTGTTTTTAGTCACAGTCGGCCCTTACTTGTAGCCAGTTATTATGTTGTCAATAAAATCAACAGACAGTTTTTTTTTTTTTAAAGGCACCGTATAGAACAATTCCTTCATAATATTATTTTTAACTCACTAAATTGGACTTCTCACTCGAGTCCAACCCGTGTGAATTATTCCCATAGACCTGGCTTGTATGTAATGCCATAAAACCTTTTAAAAACATGGAAAAATAAAGAGTCGTAATAACATTTTTAGCGCGGTCTCTTCTCGGTGTGGCAAAAAGACCAGAAGCCAGTTCAGAAATGTGCCTATCTTTGTGTGTTTTTTTTTTCTTCAATGTACGTTTATATATATATGTTAAGAAAAAGTAACAATAATCTGGGCCCTGTGGAAGTTGGGCATGCAATTTTTACATTTACAAATAGGTGGAGAGACACGTAGCCTGGAGCATCATGGGAGTTTTTCATGATGAGAAAGGAGAGAGAGCGTTTGGTAAAAAAAAGTAAAGAGTATCGAGACCGACAACTGCCCAGGCCAAAAAGGATCGCCAAATATTTTGACGAAACTAGAAAACACCACAACTCTTTTTTGTTTTGTTTAAATACATGCTTTAAAACGTCCATGTGAGCTTTAAAGGTGCACTGTGTAACTTTTCTCGTAGAGGATGTTATTGCTTTACCGCCAGTATTCCAAAAGTACAGCATTCATCTTTTCTGTCTCCGTAGAAACAAGCAGGAGATGCCACCAGCACGTTTTTAAAGGTATTTTTGAGCCGTAAAACACCCACATAATTGAATAAATGCATCTTATTCAAGTTTTATTCCATATTACGGAACATTACAGGCAAAGCAACAGCATCTCCATGGTAGCAGTGCACCTTTAAAATGTGTTATAATGCAGTTACTTCCTTGAAAACAGACATGGAGTTGTGTTTTGTTTCGTTCACACGTTTTATTACCGTATTTTTCAGACTATAAGTGGCACTTTTTTTTCATGGTTTGGGTGTTTCTTGCGACTTATACTCCGTTGCGACTTAAATATTAAGATACCGTATTTTCCGCACTATAGGGCACACTATATATGCATTTATTGGGGTGTCTTAGTACAACTTTAGTAAACTCAGACCTGCAAACTCCTCAGAGAAAAAAAGGTGACAGTGTCCGGTGGGGGGGATTATTATTTTTATTTAAACTCAAAGGAGAAGAATTAAATTCCGAACTCGAGCACCCCCCCCTAAAAAAAAAAGTCTCCGGTTCTATGCGATTCACGTGAATGACCCAATTGACCAAGAAAAAGGTGATTGTAGCCGAAATTGTAGCCGAAAAATGCGACTTATATATGTTTTTTTTCTTCTTCATTACGTATTTTTTGGCTGGTGCAACAATACTCCGGAGCGACTTATAGTCCGGAAAATACGGTATAAGAGCACGGAGACTGGTATATGCCCATGGACCTGGTTTAGACCTTGGTTTACACCTGGGTTTAGACCTGCTTTAGATCTGATTTAGACCTGGTTTAGACCTGGTTTAGACCTAGTTTAGATCTGATTTAGACCTGGTTTAGACCTTGTCTTAGACCTTGTTTTAGACCTTGTTTTAGACCTGGTTTAGGCCTGGTTTAGATCTGATTTAGATCTGGTTTAGACCTAGATTTAGTCCTGGTTTGGACCTGGTTTAGACCTGGTTTAGATCTGATTTAGATCTGATTTAAACCTGTTTTAGATCTGATTTAGACCTGGTTTAGACCTGTTTATAAAATAAATTTCCCCCCAAAAGCGCAACTTATATATGTTTTTTTATTCTTCATTACGTATTTTTTGGCTGGTGCGACTTATACTCTGAAAAATAAGGTAATCTGTTTACATCTCCAAAGCTCAAAACACTCTGTCCCACCTTGTGATGTCACAAAATAGTAGTTTAACAGCAACAAAACACAACTCCACAACTCTATTTGCGACGAGGAAACGACATTAAAACAAATCAGAAAATGGTGTGATATTGGCCCTTTAACTTCCAATACCCTTTTGAGGCGCTAAAATAATGAGAAAAAACAGCTATTATTTCTATTTTTTCAAGATAAACTGAATGAAAGGTAGGGCATCTGGCTTAATTATTATTCCTGAACAGCTGAAAATTGCAACTCAAGCACTTTTCTTCAGTCATTTTTGGTCCGTAGTGGAAAAATAGGTAGCTTACATTCGGTCAAAGTTTTCAAGGAGTTACAGCGACAGGCAAAAATACTTTTACCTTTTTAATAATGTTTTTAAGAGGAACTATTTATGGTTACACAAAAACTCTAATAAATAAAAAAAAAAAAAAGTGTAATCCACGAAATTTTGAAGTAACATTATTTTTAAACTTTCAGCACTTCCAGTCGTTCCTAATAAGACGAACTCGCTCAAATAAAAACACTAAAAATAATAAATAAAAATCGTCAAAATACCCTGACGTTTTTTGGACCGGGCAGTTTTGAGAAATTCTGCGTTTTTCTTTCGATTTTTCAGACACCAAAAGCGTTTGTGAACATAACTAAAGTGTCATCAGAGCTACAATATAGTTTACCTCAATCCAAAAAAAAAAAAAAGGAGGAGGAGGAGGAGGAGGTGTGGAAGTCTGGTGCAAATATAAGAGGGGAATGAAGCCACCTAAAGAAGTATAAATAGTTTTATCGCATGCATGAGGGGTGGAGGGGTGGATGGAGGGGGGCAGGTCGAGGGGGGGGGGGGGGGCAGGGGCAGGTCTAGTTGCCCCACCAGTCGACCTGGGTGTGGGAGTAGTTTCCTCCGTATCCGTCGGCCGCGTAGAAGTTTCCAAATCCGCCTGAAAGACAAAAAATAAATAAATAAATAAATAAAATGTTTAGCTGTTGGGAGAAGTTATTAAAAATACAAGAAATCACTAAATGCGGTTAAAGGACAGTTTTACTCGTGGCTTTAATTCCCTTTTAAATACAGATCGACCAATATGTTTTTTTCCACGGCTGATTTCGAATTTAGAATCCAGAGCAGCCGACGCAGTTTGGATGACACTTTAGTTATGTTCACAAACGCTTTTGGTGTCTGAAAAATCGAAAGAAAAAACCCCGCAAACATCCAAAAATGTCAGGGTATTTTGACGATTTTTATTTAATATTTTTGGTGTTTTTATTTGATTGAGCTCTTCTTATTATTAGGAACTACGGGAAGTACTGAAAGTTTAAAATATTGTTACTTCAAAATATCAAATTTGTCTGTATTTTTGGGACGATACGTGGGACTGATTTTGATTATTTTCCCCAAATGATCTCATTTGAATTCAGTGCACGTACAGTGTTTTACTACAAACTGTATATAGAGCAGTGAAGTCACCTTTTTGCAGGTCCGTCTTTGGGGTTAAGTGTTCAAATAAAGCTTCATGTGTATATTTTTTTATGTATATTCAGGCCTCTGCTGGAGATTTAAGGCCAATAGTCGATACTTAAAAGGGCAAATATCAGGCTCATAAGTTTTATATCGGTCCATTTCTACTTTTAAACGTGCTTTTGGTCACCTTGGGATAAGTATTTCACATTTTTTGAATTAAAATAACATTCATGTAAGGTTTACATATTTGCATAATTATTAACAATTCATAATAATTCATTTGTATTTTTGTTTAAAAGGCAATTTATTATTTATTTATTTATTTATTTGGGTCACAGGTATATTTTGACATTAATTCATAAACAGTCGTATTTAACATATACAGACCGAAAAGGTGCAGGCTGAAGCTTAAGCTTATTCTGCCTTTACCCTTTATTCCTTTGTCAGAGCTTCATCTTGACATCAGTTCATCTTCATAAATACAGCAGGAAGAAACAAACTAATCGGTAACAGAACAACAAAGTTCTACAGCACAAACTAAGTCTCATATTTCATGTTTCTGTCCAGAGTTAAACATTTAAACTTCTTTATGAAGTGAAAGAAAGTGGTGCACAATTTGAGGTTTTCTGTCCAGTTGTTCCAGAGCTCCAGCCCTTTAACAGATTTACAAAATTTCATAATGTTTGTTCTGATTTTCTTTTTAATAAACATGGTCGTGCCTCTGAGCTCATATTGGCTCTTTCCGATTTTGAACATGTTCTGTAATGATTTTGACAGGAGATTTTTGTTTACTTTGAACATGATTTTCAGAGTATAAAGGTAAAGACTAAATCATAAAATTTCAGCGTTTGAAGGTTTATAAATAATGCATTGGTTAAAATGTTTCAGTACATGATTTATATGTTTAATTTAAAAGAAAGAAAATTGATACATGAGTTGAACATTTGGGGGCGCACTAGTTCCTATCTGTTGTATTCTCATGTAATTACATGTGAAGAAATGCTCTTCTAAACTTGTTAAGAACAAAGAAAACAGACAAATGGCTGGAGCAACACGGGTCGTTTGACCGAGCTGCAACGACATCAAGCTCATTAGTCATCTTTCTTTGTGAAGAGGTTAAATCAGTAACAAGGAGAAAACGAGTCAAAGATTAACCTCTGCAGTTCACATTTGACATTTAACGTAAAATTAAACTACATCTTTTCAATGAGGCCTTTAGGCTAGAGCCTCACTCCCGCAGGACCCGACGCAAACCAGTGCAGAGCAGGACACATTTTGAAACCTCGTTGCAGGTTGCAGGCGGGTGGGATGATAAACTGCAGTCCCGCAAACTAAATACGAGTGTAAAGTAAAATATACAAATGATCCATGTGTCATTTGTGCTGGATATTTTATTTGGCCTTAATAAAAACATTTTAAGATGCCTAAATTTGTGGACGTCGTTTAATCTCGCGCACATTTTAGACAATTCCTTTCCACTTCTCTGTGTTTGATAGAGTTTAAGAAAGCGAACGTCCACAGATGCGGGCGGCAGCGGGAATGAAAATTACAATTCTTTCCGGGCGGGAGGGGGCTGAAAATTCTTGCCCTGCGCAGACCTTTACATCAGGCATTGGAGCTCCCTCTGCTGTCAGAAACGGGAATGAAATTGGGTCCTGAATGCTTTGGTAATAGAGCCATGTACTTGTGGTGAACGTAATTTTCTTAATAATAATAATAATAATAATACTACATCAGTTTTATATAGAGCTTTTCACGGTAACACAAAGACGCTTCTTCTTGTTCAGTCTAAATCTGTGGTACTTTAGGAATACTGCATTATCATGTCATTATCACATAAAAAAACACCATTATTATAGATGTTCTTAATCAGTTCCCATTGTTCAACACCACAGACAGGATCAGTCAGACACAAAGAGCTTTACAGAACACAAGTAGAAGTGTATTTCTCACCTCCTCCAAATCCGCGGTTTCCTCCGTGTCCCGTCTGGTTTCCGCCCTCCTCGACCTCCGAACCCTCCGCCGTTCGCTCCGGCCGCCGTCTGACGATAATCACGAGCCCCGAAACCTCCAGAAAACCTGAAAATGCACAATATAAACATTACAAATTTAAACAGTTTAGCGCTTTGCTCACTGATTCTGCAGATATTTTGTTCCTTTCTTTCTTTTTCCCTCATAAGCAGCCGTATTTGTTTTGATACAGACAGACCATGCTCGTCTCTGATTGGCTAATGCACCTGTCCAGTACGTTCCAGTTAAAGTCCGTTACCTCTTGCGCCCCCTGTTGTTGGTCTTGTGTTGGTGCTCGTAGGCCAGACTCTCCAGCCACGACGGCACTTCCTGTTTGGCCTCCACCAGAATGTCCAGCAGGTCTTTAGTGATGTTTCCGTTCTTGTCGTTGAAGAAGGACGTGGCCAAACCTTAAAAACAACACATTATTTTTATTTTTATAGCCATTCGCGAAGAGTTTTAATGCCCGAGCAGGTTCCGCGCGTCTTACCGAGATTCCCGACTCTCCCTGTGCGCCCGATGCGGTGGACGTACTCTTCGATGTCACTGGGGAGGTCGAAGTTGATCACGTGTTTCACATTAGAGATGTCCAGACCTCGAGCGGCCACCTACAGGACAGAAGGAGAAACAGAGTCCAGAAAAAAAAAAACAAGTTTAAAAAGGAACTGTGCGTGAGATTTTGAGTTTAAATTCCTTAAAAGGGCCAATATTACACTGTTTTTGGTCTGTTCTAATGCAGTTTCCTCATCACAAACAGACCTGGAGTTGTGTTTTGTTTTGTTCACACATGTTTAACTCGCATCGGTGCAGCGTCGGCAGTGATGCGTTCGCTGTATCGGACCGTTGTGGTGAAGAAGGAGGAGCTGAGTCTGGATTTACTGTCAGTCTCTGTTCCTCCTCTCACCTCTGGTCATGAGCTCTGGGTAATGACCGAAAGAACGAGGTCGACGATACAAGTGACACAAATGAGTTTCCTCCGCAGGGTGGACGCTTCCTTAGTGATAAGAGTGAGGAGCTCCGTCACGCGGGAGGAGCTCGGGGTAGAGTCACTGCTCCTCCTTCACCTGGCCTGGGAATGCCTTGGGATCTCCCCCGGACGAGCTGGAGGAAGTGTCCGGGGTGAAGGAAGTCTGGGAGTGTCTGTTTAGACTGATGCCCCCACAACCCAACCCCAGATAAAGTGGAAGAAAACTGATGGATGTTCTATGTTATTAGGTTCTTTTTTTCAGACCTAGAGTGTTATTTCATACCTGACAGTTTGGACTGCTCACTAGCGTCTTCCTCAGAGTCACGTGATGTTGCTGTGACGTGTCCAGTCAGCTGATTTAAACAGGTTTTGGCGCTGCCTTCCTACAGGTGGAGGCAGGACGACAGCGCCATCTGCAGTCCGACTTCCTCAGGACAGCATCCCAGGTGTGTGAGAGTAAAAAAGCCCCTCGTCCCGGTTTACAGTCCTGTGGGCACGTTTCCTTATTTCGATTGCTTCTTTAATCCAGCGGCGATGTTTGTTTTCCTCTGTCCCAATGATGTTTGCTCCATCCCAATCCATAACGTGGTTCTCGCCAAAACCTGTTTAAATCAGCCGACTGGACACGTCACAGCAACATCACGTGACTCTGAGGAAGACGCTAGTGAACAGTCGAAACTGTCAGGTATGAAATAACACTCTAGGTCTGAAAAAAAGAACCTAATAACATAGAATATTGGAAAACCAAATGAATCTCATTGGACTATTGATGGATGTTTCACACACAAACCCTGCATATTTAGGCTGAGTTCTTCTACCAGATTGAAAACATTCTTGTTCACCTTCTGATGTCATGTAGTGATACAGGAAGTGCTCCACTGTGTTTTTAAACTCCACACACCTTCACTAAAAAAACAAAAATTCAGTCCTGGAATTGCTGATCTCTACTGAACTAAAGGTAAAAGGAGGTGTTCACTTGAAAACTACAGCTTCATGACATCACAAAGTGGAACACAGCATTTTCAGCTTTGGAGATATACAGATACCTGGACGACTGAGGGATTTTTCACACAAACTTTGGAGATAAAGCCACTAGGGATGTGACAATAACCTAAATATCGTGATATCGTATCATCAAAGTTCACACAACAACATCGTGGATCATCACAATATGTCGAATTACAAGTCTCTTTGTTTAAATGAAGAGTTATGATGCAGCAATAGATTAAAAAAAAAAAACACAGAGGGAAATACATAGACCATGATCCTTTGCTCCATTTCAGAGCAGACGACAAGAAGAAATAACAGTTCTAACACTTTTAAGTCTTTGGATTGAGTCTTGTCAAGGCATTTTAACACACTAGGACAAACTATGTTACACAGGTTTTGAAATTCACTCATCAACAAAAATATTTGTATCTCTGGAAAATTAAATATTCAGTGTTTACACTGTGAGATGTACATCAGTGAAAATATATCGTCAACAGAGAGATTTGTGATATTTGTTACATCCCTAATCGTGAACCTCCCCTCCATATCGTGAGCTTTCCCACGATATCACGATAAATATCACACAGTGAGGTTCATACTGTGACAATATCGTATCGTGAGACTTGGTTATCGTTACATCCCTAACAGACAGACTAATAATAAACATGTGAATGAAACAAAACACAACTCCAGGTCTGTTTTTGAGGAGGAAACAACATTAGAACACGACTTAAACCTCAGAAGTTTTGTGTAATATTGAACCTTTAAAGTAAAACAGAAACATCAGTACGAGCGGTGACAGTGACTCACAGCGGTGGCGACCAGGATGGGGCACTTGCCGGACCTGAACTGGTTCAGGGCCTCCTCGCGGTCTCTCTGGGAGCGGTCGCCGTGGATACTGGTGCAGGCGTATCCCTCGCGGTACAGGAAGTCCTCCAGAGCGTCCGCGCCCTTCTTCGTCTCCACGAACACCAGCGTCAGAGAGTCTTTACCTGGAACAGCGCACAAGACGCCAAGACAATTTACTCTTTTAACAGCTCGTCTTCTCCGTGTTCAGTCTGAGGTTAGAGTTTCAGATGTTGCGCGGGGGGTAACTGTGTGTAACTCTATGGGAAATTCACTGTTTTTGAACGAAATCTCCAAACTCCTGATCCACAAATGTTTCTCCTTCTCCTTATTTGATGGAGTCAGAAGCTTTCAGAAATATACACTTGCATAGAATAGAAATCCTTGCATATTTGTGTGTAGTTGAACATAAAATAAATATTCGTAAACTCTCGAATGAGTCCAGTCGTACATAAAATAGATATTATAGAATTTAAAAGTTACAACATCAAGAATTACAATCACCAAATGAAAATTTACGATTACACTTTCTTCAGTACGAATATGAATTCACAGACACGACTCGACTGTCAAAAACACAACATCACTTCACAGAAACATCGATCGACTAAACCAGACCTAAACCAGGACTAAACCAGGACTAAACCAGACTAAACCAGGACTAAACCAGGACTAAACCAGGACTAAACCAGGTCAAAGAGAGAGAGGGAGGAGCCTGAGTTGTAGTCCTGTTTTAGTCCTATTTTAGTTCTAGTACAGTCCTGGTTCAGTCCTCCAATTCAATCCTGGTTCAGTTCTTGTTCAGTCCTGTTTTAGTCCTGGATCTGTCCTGTTTTAGTCCTGTTTTAGTCCTGTTTTAGTCCTGGTTTAGTCCTGGTTTAGTCCTGGTTTAGTCCTGGTTTAGTCCTGGTTTAGTCGATCGATGTTTCTGTGAAGTGATGACGTTTTTCTGACAGTCGCGTCGCGTCTGTGAATTCATATTCGTACTGACGAAAGTGTAATCGTAAATTTTCATTTGGTGATTGTAATTCTTGACGTCGCAACTTGTCAATTCGTATTCTGATGGATAAAATACACACAACACATTTTATGTACAAGTGGAATCATTTGAGAGTTTACGAATATTTATTTTACGCTCATCTACAGACAAATATTCATGGATTTCTATTCTGAAAACTTTCTTACTCCACAAACATAAATTTTAAGCTTATAGTTTAAAGTCCTTTCAACTAACAACCCTCACGTCTTTGGGGCTGAATAATGGCACAGATTTCTGAAGCTGCTGTGATAAAATAATTTAACTTTTGTTCATAAGACGCTGAATTTTGTGCCAGTTTTTGTTTCACGTGGATAGGCCCAGTAATTAGAAACTTTAAACATAAACCAGTTCAACAAATCTGCAAATTAAACAGCAAACTCCACCACAGAGTTCTGACCTGTCGCCTGCTCAGTTTAAACTTTTGGGACTCAAATCTGCCTCAACATCAGCCAGGATTGTTTAAAAAAATAAAAAATAAATGAACCAGGACTAAAACAGGACTGAACTAGGATTAAAAGAACTAAAAACAGGACTAAACCAGGACTGAATCGGGACTAAAACAGGACTAAACCAGGACTAAACCAGGACTGAACTAGAACTAAAAACAGGACTAAACCAGGACTGAATCGGGACTAAAACAGGACTAAACCAGGACTAAACCAGGACTGAACTAGAACTAAAACAGGACTAAACCAGGACTGAATCGGGACTAAAACAGGACTAAACCAGGACTAAACCAGGACTGAATCGGGACTAAAACAGGACTAAACCAGGACTAAACAGGACTGAACTAGAACTAAAACAGGACTAAACCAGGACTGAATCGGGACTAAAACAGGACTAAACCAGGACTGAATCGGGACTAAAACAGGACTAAACCAGGACTAAACCAGGACTGAACTAGAATTAAAACAGGACTAAACCAGGACTGAATCGGGACTAAAACAGGACTAAACCAGGACTGAACTAGAACTAAAAACAGGACTAAACCAGGACTGAACTAGAACTAAAAATAGGACTAAACCAGGATTGAATCGGGACTAAAACAGGACTAAACCAGGACTAAACCAGGACTGAACTAGAACTAAAAACAGGACTAAACCAGGACTGAATTGGGAGGGCTAAACCAGAACTAAACCAGTGTAACCCTTCTCCATGTTGAGGTCTTTGCCTTGTATGGAATGTCCCGCAGTACGGCATTACACCCACATTCCATCACAGGCGTTTGTGGAGGTAAAACGGGGGAGGCAGCGGAGAGGAAGCAGCGGAGAGAGTCGGGTCACTGAAACATGCATGAATGAAACAAACTCCAGGCGTGTTTGGATGGACATGGTTTAAAACGGCCAAGGTCGCCTCGTTTTTGTTTTTTTTTATCCGCTGTCGGCGCTACGTCCGGCCGCTCTGTGCCGCGTGTAAAGCAAAGCAAAAAAATGTGAAAAAATAAAAGTCTGTTACAGTTTTAACGTCAGTGAATGAATGCATGGCCATAGACCGTGTGGTTCATGCAGCAGAAGCCGTGACAGAGTTTGGTCAGAGAGACGTTTAAATAAAGGACCGCTGTGGTGTAATGAGCTGTAGTTTTCAATCTGTCCACACGGGGGCGACCTAATATGTGTGTATTTAGTCTCTGGCCTCACAGGTAACAGGAAAAACATGCAGAGGAAGTCCTAATATGGATACAGACTTCCACAGGACCTCAGGAGATCCGGTTCCACTAACACGGGCCTCACACCTCCAGACACGAGGCTTTTATTTATCCAGGTTTGGGCACTAGACTCAAGTCCCTTCATACAAACGACATCTGAGGCAAATAAGAATCAATATTGTCCCTTAAACTGCTGCTCATGAACAGGAAGCTGAAACAGTTTTACGCCTCATTTACATAAACTCCGTCACGTCTCCGATCCAGTCTACACTCTACACCATCCAGGTTTTTTTTATTTTACCATTTTGTCCGTTAAAAAACATCCAATTCCAGCCTCACGAGCTTCATTTGACTGGATCTACTGATGGGACGAGCGACACTGGAGCGTCAGCGCTGTGCCGAGTGCACAAGAGTGACACCCCGTATCGGTGCGTGTATCGCTTTAAGAAAAAAACCACGTGACCGATACAGGAAGTGTGTCGTTTGGATGTGCCGCGCCAAATTGTGTTTATAAGGAAACAAACTGTATTGACATGCTGCAGATTTGTTGGATGGAGACAAAACTATGTTTGCTGTTGCTGTGCCTGTTGGATTTTTACTTTGCTTCCACTTCTGACTTCATGGATCGTTCCATTCTGATCTTTTGATGCCAAATAAGGTAAATCTTTTTCTCCTTTGGGCATTGTTTACTGTTAGTTTTTAAATTAAATATGTTTTCTACACTTTTCTGGTAAGAGGTTTGAATTGTTCAGATAAATTAACCTTTATTTTATTGTGGATGAAGTGTCGGCGCTGCTCCACAGAACTATCTTACATCAATAAAAGCACTTCATCAATGCTGAGGCACAATGATCAGATCAGATTTTAAGTCAGGGGTGTCCAAACTATGGCCCAGGGGTCAAATCCGGCCCTTACCAATTTTTGTTGGCCCGCAGGGATCCTGCTGAATTGGCCCAAATGAACATAGAGCCATTGAGCAGTACTTTTTATTTCAAATTCTGGCATCTGTATCACTGCAACCTCAATAACAGCTCACTGCGTTACGATACAGACCTACAATTTGTGTTCTAGGACTTTTAAAGGGACAGTTCGGAATTTTGGACATAGGGCCTCATTTCCTCGTGAGCCAGAGTGTTGGAGCCGTGTGGAGACACTTTTTAAAATATTCCATCCAGTCCTTGTATTTGCAGAGGTCAGTGGTGTTAGACTTGTGCATGTCAATGGTCATAGTTCTCCTGCCACTAAAAACAGTCTTAACCACTCCACAAAACACCTGAAACAAATCTATTATTACACCAGACTGTCCATGTGAATGTCTGTGTCCATAGAATAATTTCAGAAGTAAAACCAGCCTTGTATCGGATGAATCGTCGCATGTTGAGGGACTATTTTCTCAGCAGCAGTGGAATTTTACTCTGCTCTAGTTCGTTGTGATGATGTGAACGTGGCCACATCTGGAACAGGCTTCTTCCTGTGCTCTATGTGTCGCTATGACAACTGCAGGTAAACAAACTATCACGGAGCCGCTAAGACACGTGCCGGGTGATATCAGTCCGCCTCTGCCGAGCTTTCGATCAGGAAGTACAACTCACTGCTGCAGATATAAATCCTTCAAATGCAAGGTTGGTTTGACTTCTGAGATTATTCCGTCAACACAGACATTCACATGGACAGTCTGGGGTATTAATTGTTTTGCGTCGGGTGTTTTGTGGAGTGGTTAAGACTGTTTTTAGTGGCAGGAGAACTATGACCATTGACATGCACTAGTCTAACACCAGCGACCTCTGCAAATACAAGAACTGGATGGAATATTTTAAAAAGTGTCTCCACACGGCTCCAACACTCTGGCTCACGAGGAAATGAGGCTCTCTGTCCAAAATTCTGAACCGGCCCTTTAAGTAAAAGACTAGCAATTAAATAAAGATTAAATATTATTTCACAGGCTGATGTTGGGTTTTCCATCTTATTTTCATTTTGTTTACCTGCAATGATTTTAGAACTAGGTCACTCTTAAGTGTCAATACAGTTTGTGTAAAGTGTCAATACATTCCTAGAGGTGTCATCATCCCATCACAAACTGGAGCTGAGCGCTGTGGGCGACGTGACGCTCACTTAGTCCATTTCTTTACGCTCTGGGTCCAATACCTGTGCGTCTGCTCTAACAGTCAGAATGTGTTCAAAGTAGAAAGAAAGAAGTAAAAGAGTAAAAAATAATAATAATAATGTGTCTGACGTGACGGAGTTTGAATGAAGCAAAACGTGTCACTGCGGGAAACCTAAAGTGTTTTTTTGTTGTTGTTTTTTTTTTAATGAAACCAAACTTAACCAAACCCTTGGTTACGGTGACAGAACCAAAGAGCAGCTGCGGCGTCATGTGCCCGAGCTGATGGAGTTTTACCGATGAAATGAACTGAGGCTTGAGGACGACAGCGCCCCCAAGAGGAAGAGTGCAGGCAAAAATTATAATATCTGAATAATATTGGACTTTAAGGTGCAGGTCTTACCGGGTCTCTCTATGTTGTCTGCTGCATTGTCCTGAGCCTCAGTGGGGACGACTTTAGATAAAACCAAACCACCACATATTAGTGCGAGCATTGGACTACGGAGAGGCCCCAGGGACCGGGGGACAGGCCAAGATCTGACTCAAACAGACAGCGGGAGGCCTAATTCAACTCTTTAACTTTGCTTTATCATTTAACTTGAGTTGTTTAAGGGCGACATCTAGTGGTGAAGGACATGTAAACAATTATAATGTACATCCTTTGCAGTAAAATTCAGTTAATTTGAATAAACAAATTTGGTAACATGAGGGAATTCTAAGCATTTTCTAATAAATAAAGTCATTGGAAATACATCAGGGAACAAATTACAGTGTAGATTTGTATGTACCTGCCCTTAAAGGTCCTATATTATGCATTTAAATCACTAAAGCACTGCAAAACTTAAACTTAAAGGGCCCATATTACACCGTTTTCCAATGTTTTAAAGTCGTTTCCTCGTCGCAAACAGACCTGGAGTTGTGTTTTGGTTTCATTCACACGTTTAACACACAAAAAACCCCGCAGATTTAGATTGAGCTCTTCTCTCAAACTGAAAAAAAACACACATTTCCACCTTGTGATGTCATTCCAGTGTGTTTTTAGACTCCACACGCCTTCACTAGAATCATTTAGACAATTTCAGCTCTAAAATTGCCAATTTCTACCAAACTAAAGGTAAAAAAAAGGAGCTGTTCACTACACGTCATGACATCACAAGGTGGAACAAAGTATTTCGAGCTTTGGAGATGTTGACCAGGGTTGAGTTTCATTCAGAAGTTGCCGATACGATACGACACATACCTCGATGCATAATCCACGATACGATACGATACATATTTCAATACGATGAGTTTTTTTTTTTTATTCATTAATTTATCTATTTATTTATTCATTTGTTTGAGAAAGGTAAAACAAAATCAACAATACTAACAAAAAACAAAACAAAAACAAGGATATGTACATGCACATATTTGGGACCTGGTGCTCAAAAGATTAAAAAAAAAAAAAAAAAAAACCTTATAATGTCCTACCCTGAGCTTACGATTCGATACGATTCAATACGATATATTTCAAATCGATTCGATACGGTTCAATTAAAAAAAATAAAGGCTAAATTAGGGCAGCTCGAAAAAATTATTAAATTATCACGATTATTTTGGTCAATACTGAAATCATGATTATTCAGACGATTATTTTTTTAATTACACGATGCATTTATTCAGCATTTCTCTCTCAAAAAAAAAAATTTTTATTGTTAATTTACGCCAAGCATTGAAATTGAAAATAAATATCGGCTACAAATCTGAACCTCAGAGCAGTTTTGAGATGTATAAAACATAAAATGAATAAAATAAACTTTGAACCTGAAATAAGGCAAAGAAAAACATAAATGTGTCCAAAATAAACTCTATATCCAACTGTTCTACAATCTCTATGTAAAAAAATTAAATAAACTTTGTGCTTTACTCGTTTCAACTCGATTATATGAGTTTGGAGATTGGAGTTTGACACACGAATCGAAATCGCAATCAAAATTCTAAATCAAGTCTGTGTTAGTCAAGTCTTTGTTAAACCACTTCTTGAGCAAAGTTAATTTCAAACCCTCCTGTTTTACTCGAAATAATAAATAAATAATAAATCGAAATAATGAAAATGTCAAATGTGTCGCATAAACGAGTTTCCTTCCTCTGAACAAACAACAAAACTGTAGCTGGAGCAAAATAATTTAGTAAAATATACCAAAAAAATACTCTAGATATATCGATACAGCACCCCATGATATCGACACAGTATCATCACATTAAACGATATAAACGATATTTCGATATTTTTTCCACACTCCTAATGTAAATAGATTAAAAAAACACAACTCCAGGTCTGTTTTTGCGGAGGAACAAGCTCACAGTCAGTTTTTTGTGACATGGGACCTTTAAAATAATGTACATGGAAAAACTATCTTTATCTGAGCCCAAAAAGGAGCAAAGGAGTTTAAATCGGGCTAAAAACAGTAGCTGCTAGTGTCAAAAAGCTGGTTAGTTGACTGTGTGGTGAAAGAAGAAATCCGGAGGTGGCGCGTCGTCTGCATGTTTCCACGGAAATAGAAAGTTAAAACCACACTTAGGAGATAAATTTACGGGGATAATGTGGAAGATTTTAGCCGACTTTTCCACGGAAACAGGCAGAGGGGAGGCACGTAAGAGTCAGGTTTGTGGAGATGCAAGCCCGCTCACAGTATGTACGCATGTTTTTCAGTGTGTAAAAAAATAAACAAAAAAACATGCTTAGATTTTAGGCTATTTATCTGGTTAAAAAGCTACATACTGGGGCTTTAAAAACACCGAGGAGCACTTTCGGTTTAGCAACACATGATGCCGAGAGGAAAGACAAACCGAATATAAGCAAGATTACGCAAACATGCACGAGAAAACGGAAAAAAACTGAAACAAAACACAACTCCAGGTATGATTCTGATGAGGAAACAACGTAATGACGTGGTTTAAGGCTAAAATAAAGTCTGTTTTGCATAATATAGGACCTTTACCGCACCGAACGTAACACGAGGACTTTAAATTTGTCCTCAAAAACACTCAACACTTGTAATGGGGACTAGAACACACCATAGACTGTATACGTAAAAGGACAGAGCTATACTCGGGTTTTATTTCTCAATGTTGTCCTTAAATCGATTCGTATTCCCAATAAAAACTGTCTCCAAATTCGCTCGTTGGCCTCGATGAGCTTCATTTGACTGTGGGCGATGTTATTTTGACTTTAGTCCACTTCTGTACACAGTCTATGGTCCAAACACACACGGAGAGATTACAGAGGTGAGACAGAGTACGTTTTTTTTTTCGTTTTTTTTACCTGTGGCGCTGAGCAGATCCAGGAGGAAGGATCTTTTGTCGCTCTCCTCGACCCAAACCACTTTCTGGGTGATGTTTTCCGAAGTGGAGCCGACGCGACCGACCGCCAAGAAAATGTACTCCTCCAGGAAGTCCCGGGCCAGGATCTGAAGGACGGGGAGGACATTCAGAAGATTGTTTTTTTTTTCTCTTAACTGTAAATGGTGTGCGTTTTCAGGGCTTAAAAACTATGACCTAAAACTCTGGTCTAAAATGCGACGGCCTAGAACCCAATTTGTTTTTGTGTATCAAAATTAGTTAAAGTTTGAAACCATCGTTCACCCGTCAGTCACTGCTGTTCACCACAGATCTTTTGAGAGCTTCTCAAAACCAAGTCTAAACCAGGACTAAACCAAAACTAAATCAGGACTTTGGTCTAAACCAAGTCTAAGCCACGTCAAAATCAGGTCAAAACTAGGACGAACTTGAACAAGGCAAGACCAGGGACTAACGCGGGACGAACTTGGAAATAACTCAGGAATAATTTGGAACTAATATGGAACTAACTTGAAACTAACTCTGGGCTAACTCAGGAATAACTTGGGAATAATTTGGAAATAACTCTGGACTAATTTGGGAATAACTCTGGACTAATTTGGGAATAACTCTGGACTAATTTGGGAATAACTCTGGACTAATTTGGGAATAACTCTGGACTAATTTGGGAATAACTCTGGGACTAATTTGGGAATAACTCGGGACTAATTTGGGAATATCTCGGGACTAATTTGGGAATATCTCGGGACTAATTTGGGAATATCTCGGGACTAATTTGGGAATAACTCTGGACTAATTTGGGAATAACTCTGGACTAATTTGGGAATAACTCTGGACTAATTTGGGAATAACTCGGGACTAATTTGGGAATAACTCTGGACTAATTTGGGAATATCTCGGGACTAATTTGGGAATAACTCGGGACTAATTTGGGAATATCTCGGGACTAATTTGGGAATATCTCGGGACTAATTTGGGAATATTTCGGGACTAACTTGGAACTAGCTCTGGAATAACTTGGAACAAATTTGGGAATAACTTGAGAGAAACTTGGGACTAATTTGGGACTAACATGGAAATAATAAAATATATTTGAAACTAACTCGGGAATAACTTGGAACTAACTCGGGACTAACTCAGAGCTAAATCAGGATTTACTAACTCGGGACTAACTCGGGACTAACTCAGGACTAACTCGGGACTAACTCAGGACTAACTCAGGACTAACTCAGGACTAACTCAGGACTAACTCGGAATTTAATCAGGGCAAAAGGACCAATCTAAAAACCATGCACCAGGGACTACAGATGGAAACTCGCTCTGGTGCTACAACCTGGATCAAAGCATCTCTTCTATTATGGTTCATGTAGATTGTGCACTGTCCCCGTCTCATAAATAAACTAAATAAATTAAATAAATTAATAAATACGCAAAGACAAAGCCAGGACGAACTTCACAGTGTCGTCCAAAGTGCTTAGCTGTGGTCGTTTTGTTTTGGCTCACAGCCGTATGTGTCTTGTTTCTGTGTTTACTCGTGCGCACCTGGATTTCTTTGGGGAAGGTGGCGCTGAACATCATGGTCTGTCTGATTCCTTTGGGCGGCATCGTGTCCTGCTCCACGATCCGTCTGATCTGAGGCTCGAACCCCATGTCCAGCATCCGGTCGGCCTCGTCCAGAACCAGGTAACTGAAGAAAAACACAGACACAGGTGACGGTTTGCTCTCGTCTGAAGTCATTCCTCACTTTATTCACACTTTACTCTGAGCGTCGCAAGTATTCAAAGTGTTTACGTGTATTTTGAGGCCACAACCGGAGTTTTGTTGTCACGGCGAAGCCAACCACAACTTCCCGGTTTGTGGAGGATCTAAACATTTTACGACTGGGCACAAACAGGAACCAGCGCGGTCACGTTCTGACACCTGCTCATGTCTGTGCTGAGGTGAAACACATTTTGCTTTTGCTTTTATGTACATGAACATAAATCAAACGCAGTCACTTGGAATTCAACATTTGAAATAAGACAATCATCAATAAAAATAAAAAAGTAGGGATGGTGTATCGGTGATTACTGGTTAGAGATATCGGAGGATTTCCCCAGATCTCAGTATCGGTCTGATACTGAAAGCCGACTGCACTGCCCCAGTCTGTGTGTCAGTCCCAGTTTGTCCTCGGTGCATCAGATCTGTGTTTTTAAACAGACTCACGAGTGACCTGAAGTGAATTTTCCATGACTTTCCGGCACCTACATGTGTAGAACTGATCAGACTTTTAGGGTTAAATATGCAGAGGTGGGACTTGGATTTGAGTCAGACTCGAGTCATTATTTTTAGGACTTGAGACTTGACTTAAAATGAACTAAGACGTGGGGCTTGAAACCTGTGACTTGAGAAGACTTAATACTTCTCCTAAAAAATGGATGTGACTGCAGTACTGTGAGATGATGTCCTCAAAAATACTACAGTAATATTCAGAAAAGTACAGTATAATACAGTAAAACAGAGGGAACTACATAGAACATGATCCTTCATGACAAAATAACTGTTATATAGCACTTTTAAATCTTAATTCATTCTATTTTGACCAGAACTATTCAAACCAAGATCATGTCAAGACATTTAAAAAGGAAAAACTTACATTTCTACAACTCTTCTATAAATACTAGTATAAAATATATCGTGACTTTTTAAGAACAATTTAGTTTAAAATTCATATAAATTGCAAAAATCAAAGCTGTATTTGGTACTTTGAGCTTCAAGTCATTTTAAGTGTTTAAACTAGACGACTTGGATTTGACTTATGGGCCAGTGACTCGAGACTCGACTTGGGACTTGACTCGGACTTGAGGTCAAAGACTTGAGATTTACTTGAGACTCGCAAAACGACGACTTGGTCCCACCTCTGTAAATCTGAAATGTTTAACTCTTTCCACTCACTTTATGGTTTGGATTATAGTTTTTGAACATTTAAAATCCTGTCAGTGCATTTAGTGTCGTCTCTTTTAAACACAAGGCGCAAACGTTCAGAAATAATCATAATTACTAGTAACTACTAGTTACTAGTTACTGTTCCAAAACATTCATTGAATTTACAATTTCCATGACCATAGGAACCCTGTAAATACATTTTGCTATTATTTTTACAAAAGAGAAAAGTTAATTTGTAAACTTCTTTTTAACTTATCATCATTTTAGAATGTCCTAAAGCTTTAAAAAGCCTAATATTGTTTACAAAAAAATAAAAGAATTAAAATCAGAGCATCTCATCTAAAACAACACAACAGGAGAAAATGAAAACTATGAACGTAACTATGGTTCTATGACTTCTGGATCATTATGGATGAAACAGGACTAAGGTACTGGACCAATGAAAATCTTAAACGACATTTTGAGAGTTCAGATGAGTTTGTGTTTGTTTCTCTCACTTGCAGTAGTCCAGCCCGATCTTGCCCCGCTCCATCATGTCCACCAGGCGTCCCGGGGTGGCCACCAGCAGATGGCAGCCTCGCTCCAGGTCCCTGATCTGCCCGCCGATGTCCGCGCCGCCGTACACCACGCAGGGGCGCACGCGGGAGCGGTACGCGAACTGCACACGGGGAAGAGAGGCGTCAGACTCAATACTCATTTCACTAAAACAACGTAAACAAATGAGCACAAAGCTGCATTAAAGGTTGTATGGAGGATTTTTTTTGTTTCAAATTGTCAATGATAGATTATAGAGATGCAGTCGCCTTGTAATTATGATGACCAAAAAAAAGAGAGAATAAAAAATTCATCAACTCTGGACGTGGTGGGGCTAAACATTTGCCAATAGATAACGACACTGCCTCGTTATCTGTGAGCTGACAGGCTGTCAATCAAACTCCCTACGTTTCTAGAGTAACTGACTTGCCTGTGCGCTGCTGTTACGTGGTTTACGTACGACTGTCACGCAGTCCACAGACGCAAGACGCACAGACGCTGTTTACTCCACCAACGCAACAGTTCTTAGCGGCTTTTTTTGACCTATATCTTCCTCGCAGTTCGCACAAAGTTTGTTGCAATGGAGACAAGAATCTAGGAGCAGTTAGCCACAAAAGAAAGTCCGTTTTTGAGGTCGCTGAAAGAAGAAGACAAGGGGAAAAGCAGCGAAGCCAAACTAAGGTGATTCTTGAAGATTCATTCCAGCGATGGCGCGACTGAAGCAGACGCAGGGTTTAAAGACTGAACCACTGGTCCACAAATTACTCCTGGACAGGAAACTTCTGCTTATTATGAAAACGTACTTTATTTCCAAGAGCTACACAAACATTTTTCAGGACACGAAAGCGATATCCTATGTCTGAAAACGTAATTTTCAAGGCAAAGAAAGAGTCCGCTTGCTGCTGCGTGTTGTAGCTAGTTCATTCGCACTGAATCTCTGCGCAACCTTCTCTGCACCCCTTTCCTGCTCCTGTCCCCGCTGCCCGTTCCGCTCTTCCCCTGCTCCTCACTTCTCCGGGCACGGAATCTCCTCGCACCGCTCCTCTCTCCTCTCTCCTCTCTCCTCTCCTCTCTCCCTGCTCCGCTCTTCTCCCTGCTCCTCACTTCTCGTCCGCGAACGAAATGTCCGCACACCCGCTCCCCCCGCTCCTCACTTCTCCGTCTTGCCTAACCAACACTGTAGTTAGTTGTTTACAAGTCATGTGCAGCACCGGCTGTAAACAAACCTGTTTCTGGCGTAAGGAGGAGGAGGGAGGAGGTGTTTCTACGTAGGAGCTGTAGGGGAGGGGGGGTGGTTTCACGCATGCGCAACATTTGAAAAAGGACAAACAGTCGCTGGATTTCTCGTTCCTTGGAAAATCCTCTATACAACCTTTAAACACATTATTACTCAAATTATATTTGACTCAATGTCTATTGACTTTGGTCGCAAAGGTTTGTGACTTTTAAAATACGGATCCCCAGAAAAAAAGTTTGGGAAACACTGGTTTAAAGTGTCAGAAAAAGTCTTTCCGTGCGTGTTTCGGAGGGAGTTTTCCGTGTTGCTGACACAGAGAGGAGAGGGATTCTGTTTAACAACTCGGCGCTACTTCCTGTGTTTTTGTACTTTTCTTCTCAAACCACAAACTGCCACTTCACCGATGTAAAACTCTGATAAATATTGACCTCAGGGACTCTCCGCCAAACCGAGGAGGAATTAGAACAACATGAAAACTCTGCTCGTGTGAGGAAAAACTAGCCTGGATTAAAACCTTTTGGCTCTTTGGTGAATCTGGTGATAAAACTCTAACATGTACACACAAGATACAGATAATAAAACTGATATTTTCACCTTTCTGGCCTCGTCGTAGATCTGCAGAGCCAGTTCTCGAGTTGGCGCCAGAACCAGAGAGATCGGATACTGTTTACGACGGCCAAACTTCCCATTCTCCTGTTGGATAAAAACACAGAGATCCATGAATATTTACACCGATGTTTCCCTTGTAATGAAGAAAAGACGAGCAAGAAAACTCAAATTAAAGGTGCATGATGTGACTTTTCTGGTGGACAATCAGACAGAAAGATGTTCCAGCTACAGGTCAGATCTGTGGAGAGGTGACCTGTTTACGTGAATGTTTTCAGGGGTAATTTCTGAGCAGTGAACCTGTAATTTAATAAATGCAAAATATAAGCGGAGGATTAAAGCTCTATGGAGACAAACAGGTGAAGGAAGTTACATAGTGCACCTTTAATATGCATAATTCTCTTTCAGAATGCAGGGGGAAAATAAATAAAACTGTATTCAAAATTTGTAAAAGAGGAGATAAGTGATGGAAGAGTGAGGTTAGACAGTTGTATTTGATCATAAATAGTGATATAAAGTTGAGTCAAAGTCAGTTTGTCTCATTGTTTGTGGATCAAATAAGAATTTGCTGGGTTTGAAACAGGATAAAGTGGCTCTTTTGCTTTTAAAAGTTGGAGACCCCCCAGTCCTAAACTGTCAGTCCATCCGTCTCCTCTCTCTGTCTAGTCTCTAAGTCTCCTCTTTCTTGGTCTCCTCTCTCCATTTCCTTTCCCCTCTTTGTCTCCTCTCCATCTCCTCTCTCCATCTTCTCAGTCTATGTCTCCTCGCTCTGCCTCCTCTTTCTGTCTCCTCTCCGTCTCCATCTTCATCTCTGCCTCCTCGCTCTTTGTCTCCTCCAGCTCCTCTTTCTGTCTCCTCTCTCCTCTCTTTGTCTCGGTCTCTCCGTCTCCTCTCTTTGCCTCCTCTCCCTGTCTCCTCCATCTCCTCCCTGTCTCCTCCGTACCCTCTCTCCGTCTCGGTTTCCCCTCTTTGCCTCCTCTCTCCATCACCTCTCTCCGCCTCCTCTCTCTCTAACTCCTCTCTGTGTCTCTGTCTCCTCTTCGTCTCCTCTCTCGGTCTCCCATCTCCTCTCTCTGTCTCCCCTCTCTCTGTCTCCCCTCTCTCTGTCTCCCCTCTCTCCGACTTCCCTCTCTCCGACTCCCCTCTCTCCGACTCCTCTCTCTCCTCTCTCCGTCTCCCCTCTCTCCGACTCCCCTCTCTCCGTCTCCTCTCTCTCCGTCTCCTCTCTCTCCGTCTCCTCTCTCTCCGTCTCCTCTCTCTCCGTCTCCTCTCTCTCCGTCTCCTCTCTCCGTCTCCTCTCTCTCCGTCTCCTCTCTCTCCGTCTCCTCTCTCTCCGTCTCCTCTCTCTCCGTCTCCTCTCTCCGTCTCCTCTCTCTCTCCCTCTCTCTCTCTCTCTCTCCGTCTCCTCTCTCTCCGTCTCCTCTCTCTCCGTCTCCTCTCTCTCCGTCTCCTCTCTCTCTGTCTCCTCTCTCTCCGTCTCCTCTCTCTCTCCTCTCGTCTCCTCTCTCTCTCTCTCTCCCTCTCTCTCCGTCTCCTCTCTCTCCGTCTCCTCTCTCTCCGTCTCCTCTCTCTCCGTCTCCTCTCTCTCCGTCTCCCCTCTCTCTGTCTCCTCTCTCTCTCTCTCTCCGTCTCCTCTCTCTCGTCTCCTCTCTCTCTGTCTCCTCTCTCTCTGTCTCCTCTCTCTGTCTCCTCTCTCTCTCTGTCTCCTCTCTCTCTCTCTGTCTCCTCTCTCCGTCTCCTCTCTCTCTCTCTCTCTCTCTCTCTCTCTGTCTCCTCTCTCTCTGTCTCCTCTCTCTCTGTCTCCTCTCTCTCTGTCTCTCTCTCTCTGTCTCCTCTCTCTCTGTCTCCTCTCTCTCTCTCTGTCTCCTCTCTCTCTGTCTCCTCTCTCTCTGTCTCCTCTCTGTCTCCTCTCTCTCTCTGTCTCCTCTCTCTCTCTCTCTCTCTGTCTCCTCTCTCTCTCTCTCTGTCTCCTCTCTCTCTCTCTGTCTCCTCTCTCTGTCTCCTCTCTCTCTGTCTCCTCTCTCTCTCTCTCTCTGTCTCCTCTCTCTCTGTCTCCTCTCTCTCTCTCTCTGTCTCTCTCTCTCTGTCTCCTCTCTCTGTCTCCTCTCTCTCTCTCTGTCTCCTCTCTCTCTGTCTCCTCTCTCTGTCTCCTCTCTCTCTCCTCTCTCTGTCTCCTCTCTCTCTGTCTCCTCTCTCTCTCTCTCTCTCTGTCTCCTCTCTCTCTCTCTGTCTCCTCTCTCTCTGTCTCCTCTCTGTCTCCTCTCTGTCTCCTCTCTCTGTCTCCTCTCTCTCTGTCTCCTCTCTCTCTGTCTCCTCTCTCTCTCTCTGTCTCTCTCTCTCTCTCTCTCTGTCTCCTCTCTCTCTGTCTCCCCTCTCTCAGTTTCCTCTCTCCGTCTCCTCTCTCTCCGTCTCCTCTCTCTCCGTCTCCTCTCTCCCTGTCTCCTCTCCGTCTCCTCTCTCCGTCTCCTCTCTCCATCTCCTCTCTCTCCGTCTCCTCTCTCTGTCTCCTCTCTCTGTCTCCTCTCTCTCCGTCTCCTCTCTCCGTCTCCTCTCTTTGCCTTTTCTCTCTCGGTTTCCTCCCTCTGCCTCGTCTCTCTTTCTCCTCTCTCTGCCTCCTGCCTTCGCCCTGCGTCTCCGCCTCGTCTCTCCGTCTCCCCTCTCCTCCCCCTCGCTCTCACTTGTCCCGAAGCCTTGGCGGCGTTCAGAGCTTCCCCTGGTCCCTCGGCGTAAATCTGACTGAGAATGGGCAGGAGGAAGGCCGCCGTTTTCCCAGATCCTGCGCAGAACAGACCAGAACGTCACACTCACGACGAACAGTTAAAACACGGTGCTTCCAGTCCCCGTGTCTCGCTCCGTACCAGTCTGAGCGCAGGCCATCAGGTCCCTCTTGCCCTTGATGATGGGAATGGCGTATTTCTGAACGGGAGTGGGTCGAGTGTAGCGGCTCAGACCGATGTTCCCCATGACGATCTCCCCCATGTCCACATCCTGAAACTAAAAGAACACACAAGAAATCAGGCAAGAAATCTCATGGTAATAATGGACTCAGTCACATCAAATCAATAACATCTGCAGCCTTTTACCATCTAAAAAACAGAGCAAAAATCAAAGGTTTACTGTCTAAATCAGACTTGGAGAAACTTATCCATGCGTTTGTCTCCAGTAGGTTAGATACAGTGATGTTCTGCTCACTGGTCTCTCCAAACGAGCTGTGAGACGCTGCAGAACATCCAGAACATCCAGAACATCCAGAACATCCACATCCAGAACATCCACAACATCCAGAACATCCAGAACATGCAGCTCGGGTCTTTACTCGAACTAGGAAGTACGAGCACATAAGTCCTGGTCTCAGGTCTCTGCTCTGGCTCCTGTGGCTCAGAGACTTTAAAGCGTCTCTGTTTGTACAAGTGTCTCCATGGCCGAGCACCAAAGTCCATCTGTGACATGTTAGTGTCATATGAACATCTCACACTCTGAGGAGCTCAGGGACCAACTCCTGCTGGTGCCCAGAGTCACGACTAAACAAGGGGAGTCAGAGTTTCAGGTTCATGCAGCTAAAACCTGGAACAGTCTGAACATGTGAGACAGACTCTTCTGTGACGCTGTTTAAATCCAGACTCGAAACATTTCTGTTTAACTGTGCAAATAACTGAAAGGTTTTCATTCCGCACTCTTCTCTCCAATTTATGTCTCTCTTTTTTAATTTTAATCTTCATGATTATTTATGTTTTGATTTGTTTTTATTATGATTTTAATGTATTTCTTATTCTGTAAAGCACTTTGAATTACTTTGTGTACGAATTGTGCTCTACAAATAAACTTGCCTTGTTGTGGCTTTTTAATGTGTTGTGGCTTTTTAATGTGTTGTGGCTTTTTAATGTGTTGTGGCTTTTGTAATGTGTTGTGGCTTTTTTTAATGTGTTGTGACATTTGCGTTTGTGTTGTTGCATTTGTATTTGTTGCGGCGTTTGTGACCCCTCTCGGCTTCTGTAGAAATGAATCATGGGATATGTAGTTTCTGATGTTCATAAGCTGTTGCTGCTATAAAACCATGAATTTAAGCAAAGGAACTTGTGATTCGAAATATTGTAAGACTTTTGATGACACGATATCACAATATTTCGGTTATTGTCACATCCCTAAGAGAGGGGTGACGTTTTCTCAATAGGAAGTGAATTGGAGTCGATGGTGGATTCGCAAAAACGTGCCGTCCGTAGTTTTAACCTGATTACACTGATAGAATTTGAGAGAGAATAAAGCAGAGGCTGGAGTCTCTTACGCTCTCGATGTGGTGAGGGCAGTTCTGTCCGGTCGCCTCTACGGGAATGTCGTCGTATTTCTCAAAGTTGATGCCCGTGTTACAGCCGGAGAACAGCTCACTGCGAGAGAAAACACAAAACACAACATGGAGGAGGACAGTGTGAGAGAAACGCAACATGGACGAATGGGATTTTTCAGATCAAGTTAAATTGTCTTTTTAAAATTCCCCTTTTTATTGTCGTATAAATCAAGCGCTTTGTTTTGAGCGTGGCCGAGCTTTAATCACTGATTTGTGAAGTGGCAGCAGCAGCAGCTCGATTCCATTACGCTCCAACGGGGAATTTGCCAAACTAAAATAAATAAATATGGAAAGATTATGCGGCACAACAAGTTACGAACAGAAAAAAAAAATCAAACACAAAACAAAGAACTGTGAACTGGACACTTATTCACTTATTCAACGCTTTTCTACCTTTAAGACTCTGACATTGAGGAACAACACGCTCAAATACACACATACACCAGCGAGGAACGAGGCAGGTTAAGTGTCTTGCCCGAGAGCACAGTGGCAGGCCAAAGCTTCTGACTGCTCTGCTGACAATGATTCGAAACTGCTCACTTCAGTTACCGTTTCCCAGCTCTTTATCTCAAGGAACCACTCACTCATTCACACACACATTCATACGCCAATTTACGCAGACACTCGTCAGTCTGGCGCCACCTAATGCCTCCGCTCAATTTCATTTCTCTCTCAGGAATAAGAAAACTCTAGACCAGGGGTGTCCAAACTTTTTTCATCAAGGGCCACATCTCTAAACACAGACGAAGCAGAGGGCCGATCGAGGGCTGAAGACTGGTGCTCAGAACAGTGAATAATTGAAATATTTGCATGTTTATCACGTTAGAATGAGCCACCAGTCTTTATTCACGCCAAGATCCTTAAAAACACACACTAAATATTCAATATTTGCTTTATCAACTTAGATTTTCAAAAAAACTTGCAGTAAAAAGTTAATTTTTAATTGATGCAAGGTAATTTGGGCCAATTCACCTGGAAGCCTGAGGGCCAAGAAAAATTTGTCCGAGGGCCGCATTTGGACATTTGGACATGCCTGCTCTAATCAGCGAAGAGCCAGACATTCTGTGTTGGCAACGATTCCCCAGATCGAGGATTTAAAGCCGAAACAAAGAGAATGTTTGTTGAATTTCATCAAGGGGAAAGACTTTATTGTTCTTCTTCCTACGGGATTTGGGAAAAGCTTCATATACCAGCAGGTCTCTACTCCGAGCTCCTCCCGTGTGACTGAGCTCCTCACCCTGTCTCTACGGGAGACGCCCAGACACCCTGCGGAGGAAACTCATTTCGAGCGCTTGTATCCACGATCTCGTCCTTTCGGTCTTTACCCAGAGCTCATGACTCCTCCACGTCGAGAGGAGCCGGCTCAGGTGGCTCGGGCATCTGCTCCGGATGCCTCCTGGACGCCTCTCTGGAGAGGTTTTCCGGGCATGTCCCACTGGGAGGAGGTCCCGGGCAAGACTCAGGACACACTGGAGGGACTATGGAGCTGGAGGACGTGTCTGGGGTGAAGGAAGTCTGGGAGTCCCTGCTCAGACTGCTGCCCCCCCGACCCGGCCCCGGATAAGCGGACGAAAATGGATGGATGAATTGATAAATATACCAATTGTCCCCGTTAGCGGAGCATTACAGACGTCACGACCAAACAGCTGTGACTGGTGAAATAATAAAAGTATCCCCTACCGTCGAGCGAACGAATCCTAACACTGTGAGGTCAGACGGTTTCCACGAAGAGAAACCGGCTGATGAATCAGGCTATTTCCACGTGAGCTAAAGGGAGAATATTTTAATCCCGAACTATTTAATTCAGAACACTTAATTCGTAATTTTAAAATCATCATGTAAGCGTGGTCAGCGTCTCCGGGGCGAGTACTCACTGCTCCAGCCGCTCGTTTCGTGGCGTCGGTTTGGACCAGTCTCCCTCGTCTCGCGGCTCCTCCACCCAGCGGCTGTTCCCTCCGGCGCTGAACCCCCCGTGGTCAAACCTGGGCACAAGAATCCACGTTTAACCCGCAGCCGATAAAAACACACGCGCGCTTCCTGTCGGTGTGTGCGTCATACCGCCCCCTGTTGGCGTTGCCTCTGTCGTTGAAAAAAGCCGATTTGCCGCGATTGTTTCCGAAGTTACTGTAGGCGTCTTTGGCCGTGTTCCAGCCACTTGTGTCTGAGAGAAAAAGAAGAAATTTATTAAGTTTATTTGTTTATTTAAAGTTAAAACCACAACTTTGGAACATTCTCCATGAAGATAGAAAGGTTTTATGCCACAATGCGGAATATTCTAGCCAAGGGAACGACATCTCCATGGAAACAAGCAGAAAGAGACCCTCCTCCACAACAAATATGAGTCGGGTTTGTGGAGATGCGAGCCCACTCACAGTAAGGAGGCAGGTTTTTCAGTGCAATAAACACATAAAAAAATTATTTTATTTTAGTCTCTCCTTTGGCTAAAAAGTTACATAATGTGGCTTTAAATGTAGGAATTAATTCCAAAGAAAAGAAATGTTTGCCACTAAGATAGTACCAAATTTGACCTAAAAGACCCAGGGGTTTAGTCCAGGTTTAGTCCCAGGTTTAGTTCCAATTTAATCTTGGTTTAGTCTTGGTTTAGTCTTGGTTTAGTCTTGGTTTAGTCCTGGTTTAGTCCTGGTTAAGTGGAAGTTTAGTCCCAGTTTTAGTTCCAGTTTAGTCCAGGTTTAGCCCAGGTTTAGTCCAGTTTTAGTCCATGGTTTAGCCTCGATTTAGTCCCGGTTTAGCCCCAGGTTTAGTCCCCAGTTTAGTCCCAGGTTTAGTCTTAGTCCCAGTTTAGCCTTGGCTTAGTCTCTGTTTTGGTCCCGGTTTAGTCCCCATTTAGTCCCCAGTTTAGTCCAGGTTTAGTCCAGGTTTAGTCTCGATTTAGTCTTGGTTTAGTCCCAGTTCAGTCCCAGTTTAGTCCCGGTTTAATCCCAGGTGTAGTCCAGTTTTAGTCCCAGTTTAGTCCAGGTTTAATCCCCAGTTTAATCTTCAATTTGGTGCCGGTTCAGTCCCGGTTCAGTCCCAGTTTAGTCCCTGGTTCAGTCCCCGGTTAAGTCCCAGTTTTAGTCCCCGGTTTAGTCCCGATTCAGTCCTGGGTTTAGTTCCGTTTTAGTCCCGGTTCAGTCCCAGTTTAAGTCCAGTTTTAGTTCCCGTTCAGTCCCCGGTTCAGTCCTCGGTTTAATCCTTGGTTCAGTCCCCGGTTTAATCCTTGGTTTAGTCCAGGTTTAGTCCCAGTTTTAGTCCCGTTTTAGTCCCGGTCCAGTCCCGCCCTGACCTTTGTTCTCGAAGGCGACGAAGCCCATCGGCTGCGTGGGGTTCATGGGGTTGAAGGCTCCGCCCCTGTTGCCCCGGAAACCGCCTCCTCCTCGGTTGCGCTCCATTCGAGGTGGGCCGCGGTTGAACGTGTTGCCGCCCGCCATCCGGGTGTCGTGGAAACCGTTGACGAAGTTGTTGCGTGCGGCGTCCCATCCGTCTACAGGACAGAGCAAAACTATCGCGGAGTAAACCTTGGCCAACTTCAACTTTTCCAATCAATGTTGAAAATGTTTTAAATACAAACGACAGGTTTAAATGTTCAGATTCTGACTCGGTTTGATGGATCGTTCCTGTGGTTAATATTTATCACAGTTTCACATCAGTTAAGCGACAGGAAGTAACACTGAGTCGTAAAACAGAACAGACTTTTTCAGCTTTTTAAACAGCTGCAGTGTAGGTAAACATCACTTCCAGTTAATGTTTTTCTGTGTAAATATGTGTGTAAATGTGTGTGTGTAAATGTGTGTGTGTATGTGTGTGTGTGTAAAAATGTGTGTAAGTGTGTGTGTGTAAATGTGTGTAAGTGTGTGTGTGTAAATGTGTGTGTGTGTAAGTGTGTGTGTGTGTAAAAATGTGTGTAAGTGTGTGTGTAAATGTGTATGTGTAAATGTGTGTAAGTGTGTGTGTGTGTAAATGTGTGTGTGTAAGTGTGTGTGTGTGTGTGTAAAAATGTGTGTAAGTGTGTGTGTGTAAATGTGTGTGTGTAAATGTGTGTGTGTAAATGTGTGTGTGTGTGTAAATGTGTGTAAATGTGTGTAAGTGTGTGTGTGTGTGTAAGTGTGTGTGTGTGTGTGTGTGTGTGTAAATGTGTGTAAGTGTGTGTGTAAATGTGTGTGTAAGTGTGTGTAAATGTGTGTAAGTGTGTGTGTGTAAATGTGTGTGTGTGTAAGTGTGTGTGTGTGTGTGTAAATGTGTGTGTAAGTGTGTGTAATGTGTGTGTAAGTGTGTGTAAATGTGTGTAAGTGTGTGTAAATGTGTGTGTAAGTGTGTGTAAATGTGTGTAAGTGTGTGTGTGTGTGTAAATGTGTGTGTGTAAGTGTGTGTGTAAGTGTGTGTGTGTGTGTGTAAGTGTGTGTGTGTGTGTGTAAGTGTGTGTAAGTGTGTAAGTGTGTGTGTGTGTGTAAGTGTGTGTGTGTGTAAATGTGTGTAAATGTGTGTGTAAGTGTGTGTGTGTGTGTGTAAGTGTGTGTGTGTAAGTGTGTGTAAATGTGTGTGTGTAAGTGTGTGTGTAAATGTGTGTGTAATGTGTGTGTAAGTGTGTGTGTGTGTGTGTAAATGTGTGTGTAAGTGTGTGTGTAAATGTGTGTGTAAATGTGTGTGTAAGTGTGTGTAAGTGTGTGTAAGTGTGTGTGTAAATGTGTGTGTGTAAATGTGTGTGTAAAGTGTGTGTGTAAATGTGTGTGTAAGTGTGTGTGTAAATGTGTGTGTAAGTGTGTGTGTAAATGTGTGTGTAAATGTGTGTGTGTAAATGTGTGTGTGTGTAAATGTGTGTGTGTAAATGTGTGTGTAAATGTGTGTGTAAATGTGTGTGTAAGTGTGTGTGTGTGTAAATGTGTGTGTAAGTGTGTGTGTAAATGTGTGTGTAAGTGTGTGTGTAAATGTGTGTGTAAGTGTGTGTGTGTGTGTGTAAGTGTGTGTGTGTAAATGTGTGTGTGTGTGTGTAAATGTGTGTGTGTGTGTGTAAAGTGTGTGTAAATGTGTGTGTAAATGTGTGTGTAAATGTGTGTGTAAAATGTGTGTGTGTGTGTGTGTAAATGTGTGTGTAAATGTGTGTGTAAGTGTGTGTGTAAGTGTGTGTGTAAATGTGTGTGTAAGTGTGTGTGTGTGTAAGTGTGTGTGTAAATGTGTGTGTGTAAATGTGTGTGTGTAAGTGTGTGTGTAAATGTGTGTGTGTAAATGTGTGTGTGTAAGTGTGTGTGTAAGTGTGTGTGTAAAGTGTGTGTGTAAGTGTGTGTGTGTAAATGTGTGTGTGTAAGTGTGTGTGTGTGTAAGTGTGTGTGTGTAAAATGTGTGTGTAAGTGTGTGTGTAAATGTGTGTGTAAATGTGTGTGTAAGTGTGTGTAAATGTGTGTGTGTGTGTAAGTGTGTGTGTGTGTGTGTAAATGTGTGTGTAAATGTGTGTGTAAAATGTGTGTAAATGTGTGTGTAAATGTGTGTGTGTAAATGTGTGTGTGTGTAAATGTGTGTGTAAATGTGTGTGTGTGTGTAAGTGTGTGTCGTTTTCTCCATCAGTTTCATAAATTTGCTCCATCACCAAATCTTCAACCAACAAACTCCACAAAGGAGAAACTTTCTATCATGAACAATTTATCCACAACATCAAGAGAAGAAAGAACAAAACTTAAAACAACGACGACGACGCCTCAGTGACACACTGAACACTCAGACTGATTCTGCATTCTTACATTAACGTTAAAAAAACGATTTCACGATGCAGCGCCTCCGCTCAGTTTCATTTCTCTCCAGTGACTAGATCAAGAATCCGAATACAACAGACGGTTCGCAAAAACCCTGGACGTACGAGTTCGGGCACCAGCCAATCAGCGAAGAGTCAGACATTCTGTGTTGACAACAATTCCCGAGATCGAGGATTTAAAGCCGTAATAAAGAGTTTGCAATTGCTCAATAGTTGTGTCTGAGCTGAAATGTACTGATTTGAAATGTTTTAAAGTAACTATCGGTGTTGATGTTTTGTCTTGAAAAGGAAAGGAAAGGGTGAGGGCAGATAAAATAAGACGATTTTTCCCTCTGCTCCTTTTCATTCATTTCTTGCATGTTTGATGTTGTAACACTGCTGATGTCTTTTTATAGTTTACGAATGAAATAAATAAACCAACCAAAAAAAAAAAAAAAAAGAGAATGTTTAGTGAATTTCATCAAGGAGAAAGACGTTATTGTCCTCCTTTCTACGGGATTTGGCGCATTACATACGTCAGGACCAAACAGCAGCGATTAGTTAAATAAAAAAAGTCCCCGCCCACTGTCGAGCGAATGAATCCTAACGCTGCGAGGTCACACAGTTTCCACCAAGTGAAACCGTCTGATGAATCATTCTAGTAGATATTAACATAGAGAGATTTGTGCAGTTTAAATGTTAGACATGTAATCTGTGAACATCTCTAACATTCGACCTGGACAAATCTCTATCCGTCTATGCAAATATCTACATCATGAAATCGATTTTTTAATGTTAATTCTAGAATCAGTCTGAGTGAACAAGTGACTTATTAATAAATCACTTATTACTTCAGTTTTATTCATGATCATAACCTTAGTTTAGTTCATTGTGTCACTGATGCGTCGTCGTTGTTTCCTTTAAGTTTTGTTCTTTCTTCCCTTGATCGTTGTGGATAAATTGTTCATGTTAGAATGTTTCTCCTTTGTGGAGTTTGTTGGTTGAAGATTTGGTGATGGAGCAGATTTATGAAACTGAATATGACACACATTTACACACACATTTACACATTTACACACACATTTTGCCATTGAAAACTGTGACAAAATGTGTTGATTATTGTCTGGTGTTAAATGTTATACTCTGTTGTCTTTAATTTAAACAAAAAGCAAAAAAATTAACTCAAAATTTTAGTCACAGATGCCCTGGGACAGACTAAACAGAAGTGAGGCTGCACCATCAAAAACACAAACACACACACGTCACTTTCATTCTGGACAATGTCAGTGAAGTGTTTTGCCTAAAGACACAACAACAGTTTATCCGCCGTGTGTTCCCTGAGGTCTGACCCAGTCCTGCTCTAACAAAAGACTATTTTATGTGACCGTGGATGAAACGTGAAGCGCTGCGACTCCCTGTTTAATTATTCTGCGCGATTACAAAGTGAATCGGTTTTCGAAACAAAAGGGAGCAAAGCGACTAGAGTAAATGCTGCGTTCTTACAGTTGGCGGCTGGAGCCATGGGGTACGCTCCCTGACGTGGAACAAAAGCATTTCCTGCTGCAGAGATAAATAAATAGAGAAAAACAGATTTAGACCAGGGCTGTAGTAACAAACACGCTGAGGAGACGTGTGTGTGTGTGTTCGCCGGTCGACTCACCATTTTTGGAAGGATCTTTGTTCCGTAAATGTGGAGGAATGTATCGCCCTGAAAACAAAACACGTATTAATCAAAAATGTACAAGATTTACTGATCTCTGTGATTCTTATTTAGTTTCCTCGTCACAAACAGACCAGATAATTATTCCTGATAGTTATTTCCTCCTCATAAACAGACCTAGAGTTGTGTTTTGTTTCATTCACACATGTTTGAGTCATCGGTATCTCACGGTACGATATTTATTGCGATATTTTAGAGAGGCTGATATAATTGTAGACAGTAGGGATGTAACAATAACTGAAATATCGTGATATCGTATCGTCAAAGTTCTTACAATAATATCGTGGATCGAGTTCCTTTGCTTAAATCAGGAGAGTCAAATTCATTTTGTTCCGGGGGTCGTATCCAACCGACTTTGATCCCAAACTCATGTCATATAAACCCCAAAAATAAAAATAAGTTTAAATATTTGTGCAGAGAAACACAAATCTATTACAGAAATCTTTTTTAATTGATGAACCGTTTCGTTTACAAAATATTATAATATTATGAACAACCTGAAACTTTAAGAAAAATACAATTTCAACAGAATGTTTTAATAAGTTAGGAATAAGTCCATTTTTGTTGTAAAATCCTGCACTCGGCTCCACTTTTCTCATGTTGGACATTTTTCTGATGAGGGTGTCACGGTCAACAGTCAAAACGATCGTCCTTTAAGAGCGTTTGGAAAGAGACAAGTCTTCATTTGTGCTGCTCTGGTGGGAGGGGCCACGTACAGAGACGCTGGAGACGCTGCTGTGATAAACACCACAGAAAATTAACAACATTTTAATAGAAAATAGAATAAAAATATTTTTGTAGAAAATCAGCCGAGGGCCAGATTAAAGGTCTCGGAGGGCCGGATCTGGCCCCCGGGCCGTATGTTTGACACCCCTGTCTTAAATGCAGGTTTTACAGTATCAGCAGCTTATAAACATCGTAAACTACATTTCCCATGATTCATTTCAGCGCAGACAACAGGAAGACATATGTTTTTGACATGGAATTCTTGAGATTATGATGGAAATAATTCACACCAAAATCTTGTCAAGTTATTTTAAAAGCAAAAAAGTGTCACATCTACCTACAATTATATCAGTCTCTCCAAAATATCGCAATAAATATCGTACCGTGAGATGGATATCGTGAAAATATTGTATCGAGAGATTTGGATATTGTTACTCGTACTTTACGCAAACGTGTGTGACTGAAACAAAACACAACTCCAGGTCTGTTTTTGAGAAGGAAACTAGATTAAAACACGATTTAAACCTCACAAGAGTCCATTTTGTGTAATATAAGAGCTTTAATGTTTATCTCAAATTAAAATACTTCATATTATCACGGTGCTTTGAGTCACAAGATCGAAATCGCTCTTTAAACGGACGCAATCAGCAAATCTCAAAGGCTGCAGTTTTTTTTGTTTTTTTTTAAGTCCCGTAATTTCCTCCACAAGCCACAAAATCTCCAGTTTTATTCTGCATAAAAGCTGCAGACTCTGGAGTTTAGATCTGTGCAAACGTGAAACCTGAAACCTGACTCTCGTTTTAGTTTGTCAGTTCAGAAAAATTAAAATTCAGTATTTTTACCAAGTCATTCTGCGCCAAGAAATCACAGCAGGGCTCATATTACAACATAAAAACAAAGAGCAAAACAATAAATGCTCATAAAACTCAAAATAAATGTAATAACTTTCTAATAACATTAATAAAAACAAATAATAATAACAAAAACACAAAAATATTAAAGTGTGTACTCACTGCTTGTGCCCCCGCCCTGCCCGTCTGGTGCGTTCAAGTCTAGGACAGCGAGCTGCAAAACAAACATAAAAGCTCTTTATTAATTATGCACAGTTTTTGGGAGTCAAAAACAAATCCAGTCCACGGGTTCCAGAAAGTTTGAAAAATTGCCAGGCGATTATCAATTTAAAGCTAAATATTGGAGCTTTTGAATGGTAAAAAGTCCTGTATTTATGCACAGACCAACTGGAAATGACAAGTTTTCCATATTTATTTTTATGTTAATAATTATGTACAGACCATGTCAAAACTGGGACTAAACTGGGACTAAACCAGGACTAGACCAGGACCAAAACATGTCTTCATCTGGACTAAACTAAGCTCAGACCAGGACCAAAAAGAACAGCTGAATTAATGCACCCAAATTGTCGAGATTTCATATTCAGACTGTATTTTCAGAACAGTTTCCGATACATGGTGCCATTTGGAAAACTAAAAATTCATTCAAAACAACATAATATTTGGTGTTTAATTGTTAATCGCCATGGCAACAGTTCAAACTCTTCATAATTCTGATGGATAGTAAAGTCTGTTCATTTTGCTTTTAAAGATTTTGACACTGAAATTCTTGTACTAAACATTTTTAACATTTTTACTAACATTTTTTTTCTGATTAGGGCGACCAGACGTCTCTCATTTACCCAGGACAGTCCCAGGTTTAAGCCCAGCAGATTTATCCAAACCCCGTTGATTTGTCCCAGTTTTATACAAGAAATGACTCAGATGTACTCATTTTTGAATCATTTGATCCCTGCCAGCAGTCAAAGCGAGACGTAAACTGTTATTTGTTTCGGTAAAACACAGAAAAGCTGCTTAAAAACGACCAAAACACAAAGAAAAATGTGACTGTACTGACTCACATGTTTGTCGTGAGTAAGTCATGAATGGGCCGAGTGCAGAACAATTTGCCTTAATTATGCACTCGTTTCACAATTTTATTTTTACCAACAACGACAAACCGGGGGTGTTCTAGTTTAACATGGTCACCCGAGGTCTGATCTATGTTTTTTTTTTACTTATTTATTAATAGTTTACTACTAGAGGTGTGCAAAAATATAAAAATATTTATATATCGTATCGTTTAATCTGTTAATACAATCAATATCATCAAGAGTATTTTTAGGTATATTTTACTAAATTAATTTGTGTAAGAGCTACAGTTGTGTTGACAGTTTCACTTTTTTGAGTAAAATGGGTGTTTTCATATGAACTTAGTGGTTTTATAAAGACTTTTAGTATCAGCGCCACAATTTAGCCTTTGTTTTTGTCTGAACCGTATCGAATCACATTGAATCTAAAGTTCAGTGTATCGAGAAGCATATCGTATCGCAGCCTATGTATCGAGGTATCGTATCGGCAACTTCTTCATGATACCCGGCCCTATTTACTACTAATAATAACTAGGGGTGTGCAAAAATAATGAAATATCGTATCGCTTAATGTGATGATAAAGTATCGATATTGTGGGCTGCTGTATCGATATATCGCCAAGAGTATTTTTTGGTATATTTTACTAAATTATTTTGTTACAGCTACAGTTTCGTTGTCTGCTCAGAGGAAGGAAACTCTTATGCGACACATTTGACATTTTCACTGTTTTGTTGATTAAAATGTTTGTGTTTCATTTTAACTTTGCACAAGAAGTGGTTTAACAAAGACTTTTAGTATCACAGCCATGATTTAGACTTTATCTTTATTGAACCGTATCGAAACGATGTGAAATATATCGTATCGAAAGCATATCGTATCGTGGCCAATGTATCGCGGTATGTATCGTACCGGCACCTTTTTAACGATACTCGGCCTTATTTACGACTAATAATAAGAATATTTAGAGAGTTATATAAACGTGATACTGTAACCCAAATCATTTTTTACTCTTGGATCGGTACGTATAAAAATAATAAATAAATATATGTATATAATATGTAAATAAAGTGTCGTTTGGATATGTTAAATTATCAGGAAGAAAAAATAGCAGAATTTGTTATAATTGTGTAACAAACTAGGTCAACCGCCGACGATTGCTCGCTTTTCGCTTTGCCGGTGAGCAAATTATTTTGTTCCAGCTAGTTTTGTTGCTTGTTTAGTTGAAGAAAACTCATTTATGCGACACATTTGACATTTTCACTGTTTTGATGATTAAAATGTTTGCGTTTCATTTTAACTTTGCACGAGAAGCGGTTTAACAAAGACATTTAGTATCACAGCCTTAATTTTATATTGAACCGTATCGAATCGAAGTTAAATATATCCAATCGCAAGCATACCGTATCGTTGTCTGTGTATCGTATCGGCGACTTCTTAACGATACCCGGCGACTAATAATAACAATATCGAACGTTTTGTGAATGCATAATTTTAATGAGTTACATAAATTTGATACTGTAAACCAAATAATTTTTTACTCTTGAATCTGTACGTATAAAAATAACAAATAAACAAATAAATAAATAAACTTTTGAGTGCTTGCAGAGATAAACTGTGGACACTTCTTGGCAATAACTGACGAAGTACGGGCTCCCTTCTCAAAGTTGGCGAAACCACACGAAACGGTCCTTACGCAAAGCACTAAATTGCATGAATATTACCGAGAAGAAAGTGATTTAAAATTTGTTTGGTGAAGTTTTACGGGGGACACGCTGTACTTGACTGTGACTAAATGGCGTTGTCTACGTTACTGATGACGCAGAAGAAATGTGCAATTATTCCCGAGCGATGCGTCTGTCAGAACTGTTGTATTTATCACCGATTAAACCGCTCGGGGGAGTTTAGTTTGGGAGTTTTTTCCGTGGCGTTTGACTCTTGTCTGCAAAGCTCCAATTTTATTACTGAAGAGACAAACGCAGTGAAGATATTAGTTTGCGGGTGGGTTTCTTTTGCGCACCACTACCAGCCAAACAGACGCTGCAATATAAACCATACCGTTTATTTCATTTTTCGCTCGTACGCAGTCAAACATTTCAACTCACACCTAACGAATAAATAATACGTATGTAAATAAAGTGTCGTTTGGATATGTTAAATTATTAGGAAGAAAAAATAGCAGAATTTGTTATAATTGTGTAACAAACTAGGTCAACCGCCGACGAGTGCTCGCTTTTGCGCTTCGCCGGTGAGCAAATCGAACGCCCCCCCAGAGCCACTTAGCATTGTAGCATCCCCGTTAGCATCCCGAGGCTAACCCGGCACGCTGCAAAATTTTCGTTGTTTTTCCTGCAACATTTTTAATCAAATCGCGACGGGGAAAACATATAAAATGTCTTACCTGCTGCTCTAGACCGTGTGCATTTTCGACGGCCACATGACTCATAACTATGGAGTATGGAGGAAAAATGTTGGCGTTGAATTGGGACCTCTTTGTTAGCCGGGTTTGATGCGAGTTATTGTTTTGTTTTGGGGTTTTTTTCGACTCGTGTCCCGTTCCTAAAACTTCAGCATCTGTAGAACTTTGAGCTCGGCGAATGCGGAATAAAAAATCCAAAATAAGCACACGGGAATTCGGGAGTGTTTAGGCTCTAAAAGCTTCATCAAACTCAGCTGATCTCTCGCTTTTTTTTTTTTTTTTTTTTTTTTTGCTCCAGAGATGTAGCGGTGATGCTGCAGAAAAGGGATAAATATTGAGCACGACGAACATCCGGGAAAGAAACAAAATAAAAATTCGAAATAAGAATTATTATTATTATTCGTTATTATTAGTGTTAGTTTATTCGGTCATTTTGCAGCACTAAAAAAAAAACAAAAAAAAAACAAAAAAAAAAACAATAACAACAACAAGACATGACAAGACAAAATATAAATAACGAGCGTTTTTATTGCTCCAAAAATCACACATTCATTTCTTACTTGGAGCGAATTCGCCTTTCCACAGACTTAACCTGTAACCTGGCACCTGGCTGGTTGTTTCCATGGAGACAGAATGAGTTCAGGCCTAGTTTTTCACTTAAAATAACACTATGTTTTTTGTGTTTTTTTGCATAGTGCAGTTGTAGGGAGTATTATCAGTTACATAAGGGTGAGTTGTTGCACAGTTGTAGGGAGTATTATCTGTTGTTGTACAGTTGTAGGGAGTATTATCTGTAACATAAGGGTGAATAGTTGTACAGTTGTAGGGAGTATTATCTGTTACATAAAGGTGAGTTGTACAGTTGTAGGGAGTATTATATGCTGTTAAACAGTTGTAGGGAGTATTATCTGTTACATAAAGGTGAGTTGTACAGTTGTAGGGAGTATTATCTCTTACATAAAGGTGAGTTGTACAGTTGTAGGGAGTATTATCTCTCACATAAGGGTGAGTTGCTGTACAGTTGTAGGGAGTATTATCTGTTGTTATATAGTTGTAGGGAGTATTATGTTACATAAAGGTGAGTTGTTGCACAGTTGTAGGGAGTATTATCTGTTCCGCAAAGGTGAGTTTTTGTACAGTTGTAGGGAGTATTATCTGTTCTATAAAGTAGTTGTATGGTTGTAGGGAGTATTATCTGTTACACAAGGGAGAGTTCTACAGTTGTATAATAAATAACGATTAACAGTTCATCACAATTATTATTATTATTATTATTGATCTATTTATTTATTTTATCGATTTATTTATTTGTATTTTATTTATTTTCTTGCAGTTGCCATAGTGACCGCCGTGCCGTTCACGTCCGCTTTTATTTTGAAAGTCTTTGTTTACCCCCGCGCGTCTTTCTCCGCGTGAACCCCGCGCGCTTCACGGCTCCACTTTGTTATTAAATGAAGACATCGCGAGATTCCTGTCACTTTTTATCGCGACATTTTTACTGTGCGGATAAAAAACAGGATAATGATGCAGGCTGACTCACTCCGGCATCAAAACAATCCAACGCTCCGCACACGCACATTTCCACGCGTTATAATCCATTTAACTCACTGTAAATTTGCTTCTTTTCTCACCTTTTAATATAACTTCAATTTTAGGCCCAAATTTATTCAAGGCCTTGTATTTTTCCACATATATTTTTTTTTCTGCTATTTATTTTTTGTTTTATGTAAAATGCAAATGCAAAAATCGCTTTTATCCGTGGCTTTCAGAGTGCATGACGAAAAAGTAAGCCTGTTTCCATAGCGATTAACAATTTAAAACTAAATATTACATCTTTAGAATGGTGAAAAGTCCTCAAAATGGCACCTATAACAAGAATGTATTTGTATTTACCCTTGAATTTTTACTAGAGATTTGACGTGTTTTAAAGCTGCACTGTGTAACTTTTTGGTTGACGGTCCATGGAGATGTCAGTGCTGTGCCCGGAATGTTCCACAGTGTAACTTTAAACAGCTCAACTTTACGTTTATTCAATTCCAGGTGGTTTTAAAGCTGAAAAATACCAAATAAAACAAGAATTCTGACTGTGAGCGCGGTCGCCTCTCCACAGATCTGACCTGTAAAAGATTACTCAAGTAAAAATAAAAGTATGACATGAGAAAATCTACTTAAGTGAAAGTGTTAAAGTTTAAAAATGTGCTTTAAGAGTAAAAAGTAAAAGTATTTTGCAATTAAAGCAACTAATTTTTAAAATCAAAATCACTAAATTAATTTTTGGGTTTAAACTAAGTTTCACTTTTTGTTTTAACCAGGACTAAAACCAGTCTAAACCAGGTTTAACTAAAACCATTAAACCAGTCTAAAACCAGGACTAAAAAACCAGGAACTAAACCAGTCTAAACCAGAAACCAGAAACCAGGTCTAAACCAGGTCTAAACCAGGACTAAACCATTTAACTAAAACCCAGGACTAAAACCAGGTCTAAACCAGGTAACCAGGACTAAACAGGTCTAAACCAGGTCTAAACCAGGTCTAAACCAGGTCTAAACCAGGATAAACCAGGAACCAGAAACTAAACCAGGACTAAACCAGGTCTAAACCAGGACTAAACCAGGTCTAAACCAGGTCTAAACCAGGACTAAACCAGGTCTAAACCAGGTCTAAACCAGGACTAAACCAGGACTAAACCAGGTCTAAACCAGGACTAAACCAGGTCTAAACCAGGTCTAAACCAGGTAAACCAGGTCTAAACCAGGACTAAACCAGGTCTAAACCAGGTGACCAGGTCTAAACCAGGACTGAAACCAGGTCTAAAACCAGGACTAAACCAGGACTAAACCAGGTCTAAACCAGGTCTAAACCAGGACTAAACCAGGACTAAACCAGGACTAAACCAGGTCTAAAACCAGGTCTAAACCAGGACTAAACCAGGACTAAACCAGGTCTAAACACTAAACCAGGTCTACTAAACCAGGTCTAAACCAGGAAACCAGACTAAACCAGGAACCAGGACAAAACCAGGACTAAACCAGGTCTAAAACCAGGACTAAACCACTAAACAGGACTAAACCAGGTCTAAACCAGGACTAAACCAGGACTAACCAGGACTAAACCAGGTAAACCAGGTACTAACCAGGTCTAAACCAGGTCTAAACCAGGACTAAACTAAACCAGGTCTAAACCAGGTCTAAACCAGGTCTAAAACCAGGTCTAAACCAGGTCTAAACCAGGTCTAAACCAGGTGAAACCAGGTCTAAACCAGGACTAAACCAGGACTAAACCAGAAAACCAGGTCTACTAAACCAGGTCTAAACCAGACTAAACCAGGACTAAACCAGGACTAAACCAGGACTGAACCAGGTCTAAACCAGGACTAAACCAGGTCTAAACCAGGACTAAACCAGGTCTAAACCAGGTCTAAACCAAGTCTAAAACCAGGACTAAACCAGGTAAACCAGGACTAAACCCAGGACTAAACCATAAACCAGGACTCCAGGTCTAAACCAGGCTAAACCAGGTCTAAAACAAAACCAGGTCTAAACCAGACTAACCAAACTTCAATTCAATACGATAACACGGATTATCCCACAGTACGGCATTAAATTTATCTATCTCCATGGAGACAAGCAGGTGGCGCCAGCAGGTAAAAGTACAGGTCAGATCCCGCGGGGAACCAGTCTGCTCACGTTTCACAACCAAAACCTGCAGAAATAAAAGTCAGATACTACAAATATTTCATGTCATATTACAGATTTTACACCAGAGAAAACAGGAATATCTCCATGGAAACAAGAAACTGGCACAAGAAAAGTTACACAGTGTATTTTTAATGCAAAAGTTGTAAATAAAATGCAAATAGTTGTGTGTGTTTGTGATGTGGTTTCAGATTCGTGTTTGTGTTTCTGCTTCAGTCTGGACCTCGTCATTTACATCACTTCAACTTTACACCACAAACTCGGTAAAGAAAAAATATTCCACTAAATTTATCTATAAAAATCTCACTCAAATAGTACGAAATGTGTTTATTTAAATACACATTTTTTTTTGTAGAACTAATCTGATTTAATAAAGCAATCGTAATTTTAAAAAAAGATATTTTTTATTATTATTTTATTTATTTATTTTTTTTTTAGAAAATTAGTAAAGTTATCAGAGACACATAAGTTCCTGTTGTGAGAGATTTTTGTTTAGAATTTAACGTATTCCACCATTTTAACTCTATTCTGGGTCAGTCTGAACGAGGACTAAGACCAGGATTAAACCAGGACTAAACCAAGGACGAAACCAGGTCTAAAAACAGGACTAAAACAGGTCTAAAAAACGAGGTCTAAACCAGGTCTAAAACAGGTGTAAAACAGGTCTAAAATATCATCTAAACCAGTTCTAAAACAGGTCTAAAACAGGTCTAAAATATCATCTAAACCAGTTCTAAACCAGGTCTAAAACAGTTCTATACCAATTCTGTACCAGGTCTAAATCGGGTCTAAACCAGGTCTAAAACAGGTCTAAAACAGGACCAAAACAGGACTAAACCAGGTCTAAAAAAGGAGGTCTAAACCAGGTCTAAAAAGACATCTAGACCAGGTCTAAAACATGACTAAAACAGGTCTAAAATATAATCTAAACCAGATCTAAATCAGGTCTAAACCAGGTCTAAATCAGGTCTAAAACAGGTCTAAATCAGGTCTAAACCAGGTCTAAAAAAGGAGTTCTAAACCAGTTCCAAACCAGTTCTAAGCCAGGTCTAAAAAAAGGTCTAAACCACATCTAAAATATCATCTAAACCAGGTCTAAATCAGGTCTAAACCAGGACTAAAATGCGGTGAGGTTCTGCTATAATCTGTAAAAGGTAAAAGGAGCTGTTAACTTACTTAAACCACCACTTCATGACATCACAAGGTGGAACAGAGTATTTTGAGCTTTGGAGATGCAGAAAAACAAATAACAAAGAAACAAAACACAACTCCAGGTCTGTTTTTGCGGCGGAAACAGCATTAAAACTTGACTTAAACCCCACAAGAGTCGAGAGTTTAGTTTTGTTTAATATTGGACCTTAAAAGACGTTTTAGTCAAAATAATTTGCTGCCAAAGTTTGGACACGACGACACTCGACAAACACGAGTATGAAGTGCGTTCCTCCTGCGGGTAAACACACTCAAATATATTGTGCAAACATCTTGAGTACTTTTCCATCTCCTCGCAGTAACTTTCCGTCGGAGCCCAGACGGTGAGAAGATCCTGAAGCAGACGCTCACGAGACTCTTCAGGCTCCGGGCGACTGAGGAAACGTGAAAAGACTCGTTTGAGCAGGTTTGTACAAAGAAGAAGATGAAGAAGAAGAAGAAGAAAGTCCCACAGACACGAAAGAAACAAAACGAAGATTTACTCAAAGTCTCTAGACCAGGAGAGTCAAACTCATTTTGTTCCGGGGGTCGTATCCGACCGACTTTGATCCCAAAGTGTCCGGATCAGAAAACTCATGTCATATAAACCCCAAAAATAACTTATAAAATAAGTTCAAATATTTGTGCAGAGAAACACAAATCTATTACAGAAATCTTTTTTAATTGATGAACTTTTACAAAATATTATAATATCATGAACAACCTGAAACTTTAAGAAAAATGTAATTTCAACACAAAGTTTTAAAAATAACTTGTTTGTAAACAGGAATAAGTCAATTTTTGTTGTAAAATTCTGCACTCGGCTCCACTTTTCTCATGTTGGACATTTTTCTGATGAGGGTGTCACGGTCAACAGTCAAAACGATCGTCCTTTAAGAGCGTTTGGAAAGAGACAAGTCTTCATTTGTGCTGCTCTGGTGGGAGGGGCCACGTACAGAGACGCTGGAGACGCTGCTGTGATAAACACCACAGAAAATTAATAAGATTTTAATAGAAAATATAATTACAATATTTTAGTAGAAAATCAGCCGAGGGCCAGATTAAAGGTCTTAAAAAAATTTAATAAAATAATTAAATTAAAAATTAAAGGAGGGCCGGATCCGGCCCCCGGGCCTTATGTTTGACACCTGTGCTCCAGAGCGACCAGGACCCGGACCAGGACAAGAAGAAGACCCAGAGACGAGTTTACACACGTAGACCTGGTTTAATCCTGGTTTAGTTTAGTCCTGGTTTAGACTTGATTTAGTCCTGGTTTAGATGTAGTTTAGACCTGGTGTAGTCCTTGTGTAGTCCTGGTTTAGACCTAGATTAGACTTGGTTTATGCCAGAATTACACACACTACACAAAACTGTAGCGTTGTCACAAAATAATTTAGTAAAATAAACCAAATAATACTCGATAAAACAGCCCATGTATCATCAGTTTAAACGATGTATCGATATTTCAACATTTTTGCACTACTGATAATAAAGAGTTACTCAAACATGTGTGAACAAAACAAAACACAACTCCAGCTCTGTTTACGACGAACTCACAAAACCGGACTCAAAACTCACAAGAGTCCGTTTAAATCTACAAAATTTACAACGTGAAATAAACAAAAAGAAACACTCCAACTCCACAAATCAACGCCAAAGCAAAGTTGAGCACAATCTTCATTTTCGGCGATTCGTAGAGAAGTTCGTCCACCATTCTTTCTTGCTCCTGCGCGCTCGGTTTGTACGTGGAGGCCGGATCTTCGTTAATCTTGCAAAACCAGTTAACGACTCGGAGACATTTTGAATTCGCGATGACATCGTTCTGTTTCGGGCGTCGGTTTTGGATTTCCGCAGCGCTGCACTCGCTTGTCGGCGTTTTACCGTTTAGATTCGCGTTGCTGTTCACTTCCGGATCGTTTAACGGTTTCAATTCGTTGCTTTCGGGTAATATTCGCTTCTTCCGATTACGCAGTCCCCAAAAAGTGGCCGTTTGGATTTGCTCTTCGGTCGGAGGCGGCGTTAACAAACTCACGACGACTGTAACCAAACCAGAAATCCAAAACAAAACGGCCGCCACGTACATGAAGTGAACGTCTTTGATGAAGCTCGGTCTGGTGTCCGGTTGGTCGCAGTGCGGTTCACGGTAAACAAACGCCAACGCGAGTCTCACCGTCCCGAGTACGAATCCGGTCAGCGCTCCCCAAAAAGCTCCGGTTTCGTTACAGCGATGCCACAAAACGGCGAGCAAGAACATGGCAGCGATCGGCGGCGTTAGATAATTACTAACTTCCTGCGTGTAATAAAACATCTGCCCGCCTTGCATTTCGATTATAACCGGTACCCACGCGATGCTGATGACGACGACGAAAACCACGGCCAGCCTGCCCACGATCAGCAGCTCGCGCGACGTGGCCCGCGCGCGAAGCATCTTGTAAACGTCGAGCGTGAAGATGGTGCTGGCGGAGTTGAAGATGGAGTCCAGGTCGCTCATGAGGGCGGCGATCATGACGGCGAGCATCAGGCCGCGGAGGCCGACCGGCAGCACGGACATGACCAGGCGCGGGTAGGCCAGGTTGGTGCAGCCGGCCGGGGAGCCGCACACCTCGGCGCAGTGCTCCGGGCTGATGCAGATCAGGTCGTCCGCGAAGAAGATGCGAGAGATCATCCCTGAAAGAACAACGACAGGTTTAAACAATCTGTGTGTCGGTCGTTCATTCGTTTTTCAAAATAAAACCAAAAATAAGAAAACGAAAAAACTACAATTTTCTTCATTATTTGTCTCCAAAACCAAAATGAAAAAACAGATAATGATTCGTTTTTTCAGTTTTCGATTTTGTGTTTAAATGAAAAATGGAAAAAATGACGTTTCGGTTTTCAGTCTCAGTCCTGGTCTCAGTCCTGGTCCTGGTCCAGGTCTGGTCCTGGTCTAAATCCTGGTCCCATTCCCAGTCTGGTCGTGGACCTATTTGGTTTAGTCCTGGTTAAGTCCTGGTCAGTGTTGCCATAGTTACTTTGAAATAGTAATCTGACTACTGACTACTGATTACTTATTTAAAAAGTAACTTAGTTAAGTTACTGACTACTTTTACCACCCCCTTCTTGAAGCAGACGACACTTTGTCTCCAGCACAGAGTGAACAACGAACCTTTCTGTTTCCAAATCAAAATAATGTTTGTATTTCCAGCTGCAGAAGTCGTCCCTCTGTCCCTCCTGTTCACATCTGACGACTTTAGACGACCTTTGGGGTCACATAACCCACGTCGACAAAAAACTAAAATAAATAAATAACCTACGTCGCCCTGAAACACAAAAATAGTAACGCACAGTGAATTAGATCAGTTTGTCCTGTTTGAAACTGGTTTAGTCTGGTTTAGTCCTGGTTTAGAACCTGGTTTAGTCCTGGTTTAGTCCTGGTTTACCTGGTTTAGTCCTGGTTAGTCCTGGTTTAGTCCTGGTTTAGACCTGGTTTAGTCCTGGTTTAGTCCTGGTTTTGTCCTGGTTTTAGTCCTGGTTTAGACCTGGTTTAGACCTCCTGGTTTAGTCCTGGTTTAGTCCTGGTTTAGTCCTGGTTTAGTCCTGGTTTAGTCCTGGTGGTTTTAGACCTGGTTCAGTCCTGGTTTAGTCCTGGTTAGTCCTGGTTTAGTCCTGGTTTAGACCTGGATTAGTCCTGGTTTTAGTCTTGGTGTTAGTTCTGGTTTAGAGGCTACAGGAGGAAGCGCGGTTTACAGCCGCGTACGCGAGAAAAACATCCACACCGCGGCTCACGGGAGCACGTCGGTGTCCGGCAGTAACTACGGAAGGAAACTGGTCTGCGCGTTCTCAGGTTAATGACATGATGAAAGTTGTGTTTGTGTGTGTGTGTGTTTTGTGTGTGTTTGTGTGTGTTTGTGTGCGTGTCCCTCATGTGGCAGGTCACTAATAGAACAGTTCGTGCAGACGACCATGAGTCTAATGCAGGTTGTTTTCAAAGGCGATTTTATATTTGTTATTTTTTCTTTATATTTCACGTCGGGAGAATAATTTCCAAGAACACAAATGCATTTTTACCTGTGCACTGCTGCTTGTTCACTGGCTCATTCAACCTCTCCATTGTGTGACTGACCGCCCAACGTTAACATGACGTTTACATCGCTTTACTGCGCGCTTTTTTGTGTGGCTTTCCGGCAATGAATGGAAATTACCGAAATAAAAAAATGTATAAATGTGTTTTTTTGTGTGCTGTTTCCCCAACAACAATAAAAACAGGTTTTTATAATAAAAAAACTCACATACGAAACATAAAGTTAGAGATTAAAAATGAGATTAACGCGATTAAAAAACATAACGCGCTAAAATATGACTGTAATTAATTAATCGCAATTAACGGATAATTTGAACAAATATAATATAAAATTATTAATTATTATTTTTGCGGAAATGATATGATGTCATTTTCGCTCAGATGACGACAGCAACTTTAACAAAACTCTGTAAAACCAGTGAAGAGAAACGACCTGAGGCTGTGGAAAAGTCTGTGTCAGTCTTTAGTCATTTGCTTTTGATTCATATTTTATATAATAATAACACAGACTTTTCCACAGCCTCAGATCCAATTTGGAGCCACAGAATTGATTTACGGACAAAATTTGCGAAATAAAAACACGAGGATCACTTAAAGAGGGTTAATACGAACATTTTAACCCCAAATAACGAGGCTCACAGCGGCAGTTACAGAGAGAAGGGGACAATTTTTCATGAAGGGGAGTCGATGGAGCCGGAAATGCCCCCATGCTCACTTCCTGTTTGGAACACGCCCACTATGTCCATTTATATAAAGAGTCTATACATGTGTAAAACTACATTATTGACTGTGATACTGGTACTTTCCCACTAAACCAGGCCACAATCCAAATAAAAAACCTAAAAACCTGCACTTGAGCGGTTTGGTTTGGTTGTGAGTTGTTGTACCTGGGATAACGATGATGAACATGGGGAGGATCTTCAGGAACCCGGCCATGATGGTGGAGCCTTTGACGTGAGCCATGTTTTTAGCGGCAAGAACTCTCTGCACGATCACCTGGTCTGCACACCAATACCTGCACAAAACACACAGATGTTCCCACTCTGGTCATGGTCGCACTGTGACTGGGCTGCAGTCAAGTCGTCCTGCAAGTCCTGCACCTGTTTTTAAAGACACACTGTGGGACTTTTCTGGTGAACTCCACGGAGATTTACCAGAACAAGTTTTATATAACGTAAAACTGACAGTCTTAGTTCTGGATCAGTCCTGGTTCAGTTCTGGTTCAGTCCTGGTTTAGTCCTGGTTCAGTTCTGGTTTAGTCCTGGTTTAGTCCTGTTTTAGTCCTGGTTAAGTCCTGTTTTAGTCCTGGTTAAGTCCTGTTTTAATCCTGTTTAAGTCCTGGTTTAGTCCTGGTTAAGTCCTGTTTTAGTCCTGGTTCCTGTTCAGTCCTGGTTTAGTCCTGGTTTCAGTCCTGTTTAGTCCTGGTTTAGTCCTGGTTTAGTCCTGTTTCTGGTTTAGTCCTGTTTCAGTCCTGGTTCAGTCCTGTTTTAGTCCTGGTTCAGTCCTGTTTCAGTCCTGGTTTAGTCCTGGTTTAGTCCTGGTTTAGTCCTGGTTCAGTCCTGGTTCAGTCCTGGTTCAGTCCTGGTTCAGTCCTGGTTCAGTCTGGTTCAGTCCTGGTTTAGTCCTGGTTTAGTCCTGGTTCAGTCCTGGTTTAGTCCTGGTTTAGTCCTGGTTTAGTCCTGGTTTAGTCCTGTTTAGTCCTGTTTTAGTCCTGGTTCAGTCCTGTTTTAGTCCTGGTTTTAGTCCTGGTTCAGTCCTGGTTTAGTCCTGGTTTTAGTCCTGGTTTAGTCCTGTTTTAGTCCTGTTTTAGTCCTGGTTTTAGTCCTGGTTTAGTCCTGGTTTCAGTCCTGGTTAGTCCTGGTTTAGTCCTGGTTTAGTCCTGTTTAGTCCTGTTTAGTCCTGTTTCCTAGTCCTGGTTTAGTCCTGGTTCAGTCCTGGTTTAGTCCTGGTTTAGTCTGGTTTAGTCCTTGTTTAGTCCTGGTTTAGTCCTGTTTTAGTCCTGGTTCAGTCCTTGTTTAGTCCTGTTTAGTCCTGGTTTAGTCCTGTTTAGTCCTGGTTCAGTCCTGTTTTAGTCCTGGTTAGTTCCTGGTTTAGTCCTTGTTTAGTCCTGGTTTAGTCCTGTTTTAGTCCTGGTTTCAGTCCTTGTTTAGTCCTGCTGTTAGTCCTGTTTTAGTCCTGGTTCAGTCCTTGTTTAGTCCTGCTTTAGTCCTGTTTTAGTCCTGGTTCAGTATTTGTGTGAATTCGTGTTCGTACTGCAGAAAACTTAAATCGTAATTTTTCATTTCATGTCCGTAGTTCTTGATGTTGTAACTTTTCCATTCGTTTTCTGACGGATAAAACACACAATGCTTCTATTTTCTGTACGACTGGAGACTTTCATTCCTGACGACTAAACTGTATTTACCAGAGAGAAGCCGGAGTCTGTCCCAGTAAAAAGCCGGGCCAGGGCAGGTCCGGGTCTGAAGCTCCTCTCAGGATCTTCAGCGCCGCAGGTTTGGGGCGGAGGTGGAGCAGGCAGCTGTCGGCGAAGCTCAGGTTCGGACGGGACGACATGATGGACGTGATGTTGGGACTGGCCTGCGAGTATTTGGTCCAGACGCCTTTAAAAACACAAGTTCTCAGAGTCTGTGTAGATCCGGGTCTAGTCCTGCTTTAGTCCTGCTTTAGTCTTGTTTTAGTCCTGGTTCAGTCCTGGTTTAGTCCTGTTTTAGTCCTGGTTCAGTCCTGGTTTAGTCCTGCTTTAGTCCTGTTTTAGTCTTGTTTTAGTCCTGGTTTTAGCCCTAGTTTAGTCCTGGTTTAGTCCTGGTTTAGCCCTGGTTTAGTCCTGGTTCAGTCCTGGTTTAGTCCTGGTTTAGTCCTGGTTTAGTCCTGCTGTTTTAGTCCTGCTTTAGTCCTGGTTAAGTCCTGGTTCAGTCCTGGTTTAGTCCTGTTTTCCTGTTTTAGTCCTGTTTTAGTCCTGGTTCAGTCCTGGTTCAGTCCTGGTTTAGTCCTGGTTTAGTCCTGGTTTAGTCCTGGTTCAGTCCTGGTTTAGTCCTGGTTTAGTCCTGGTTTAATCCTGCTTTAGTCCTGCTTTAGTCCTGCTTTAGTCCTGTTTTGTCCTGGTTTAGTCCTGGTTTAGTCCTGGTTTTAGTCCTGGTTTAGTCCTGGTTTTAGTCCTGGTTTTAGTCCTGGTTTTAGTCCTGCCTTTAGTCCTGCTTTAGTCCTGGTTCAGTCCTGGTTTAGTCCTGGTTTAGTCCTGGTTTAGTCCTGGTTTTAGTCCTGGTTTTAGTCCTGGTCCTGCCTTTAGTCCTGGTTAAGTCCTGGTTTAGTCCTGTTTAGTCCTGGTTTAGTCCCTGGTTTAGTCCTGGTTTAGTCCTGGTTTAGTCCTGGTTTAGTCCTGGTTTAGTCCTGGTTTTAGTCCTGGTTTAGTCCTGGTTTTAGTCCTGGTTTTAGTCCTGGTTTTAGTCCTGGTTTTAGTCCTGCTTTAGTCCTGGTTAGTCCTGGTTTAGTCCTGGTTTAGTCCTGGTTTAGTCCTGCTTTAGTCCTGGTTTAGTCCTGCTTTAGTCCTGGTTTAGTCCTGGTTTAGTCCTGCTTTAGTCCTGGTTAGTCCTGGTTTAGTCCTGGTTTAGTCCTGGTTTAGTCCTGCTTTAGTCCTGGTTTAGTCCTGCTTTAGTCCTGCTTTAGTCCTGGTTTAGTCCTTTAAAAACACAAAAGACCCGGGGCTGTTAGTGCTGCGTTTTATTCTAACGACTTGTTAAAGGTTTTGTGTCGTGTCCAGTGTTGGAAGTGATTTTTAAAACGTTACAGACAAACACCAACATGTGGTTTGGAACAGAATCCATTATGTTACTTAAAGTGAGTAAAGTAATCTGAATACTTTGGATTACTTGATTTTCTCTAGAGAAGCAAAGACGAGGAAATCTACACATAAGAAGTTTTGTTTGATAAAAGAAAATAAAAAGTTCAAATTTTATTGAACCAAATTAAAAAATATTATTGATAAAAGACGAGGAAACATGTCCACACAACATGGTCCTGTTAAATCCTGTTTTAGACCTGGTTTAGTCCTGGTTTTAGTCCTGGTTTAGTCCTGGTTTTAGTCCTGGTTTAGACCTGGTTTAGTCCTGGTTTAGACCTGGTTTAGTCCTGGTTTAGTCCTGGTTTTAGTCCTGGTTTAGACCTGGTTTAGTCCTGGTTTAGACCTGGTTTAGTCCTGGTTTTAGTCCTGGTTTTAGTCCTGGTTTAGACCTGGTTTAGACCTGGTTTAGTCCTGGTTTTAGTCCTGGTTTAGTCCTGGTTTTAGTCCTGGTTTAGACCTGGTTTTAGTCCTGGTTTTAGTCCTGGTTTTAGTCCTGGTTTAGACCTGGTTTTAGTCCTGGTTTTAGTCCTGGTTTTAGTCCTGGTTTAGACCTGGTTTAGACCACAAATTACTTTCAGATGGGACCTTCACACAATGGGACCTCAAAGGGATTCACTCAATAGCAGATCTGTTCATTAATAAGACCTTTGCTACATTTGAGCAATTAAAACAAAAATTTAAAATAGATAATAAAGATTTTTTTAAATATTTGCAAATCCGTGATCTCACGAGAGTGACCTTTCCATCCTTCCCCAGTCAGCCAGAGGAATATATCATGGACAGGGTGTTGCTCCAGGATCCGTTGGAAAAAGGTTCTATTTCAAATGTGTATCATAACCTCTCACGACTTGACTGTACAGCCACTTTGGACCATTTGAAGGAGGCTTGGTGCGGTGCCTTAGCAATAAACATCACAGAGGACCAGTGGTCTGAAGCTCAGGAACGGGTCCACTCCTCCTCAGTGTGTAGTAAGCATGGACTAATCCAGTTTAAGATCCTACACAGACTGCACCTTTCTAAACACAAACTGTCCAGGATGTTTCCAGGGGTGGATCCTTCTTGTGAACGATGTGGATATAGTCCTGCCTCTTTGTCTCACACATTCTGGAGTTGTCCGGACATCACTCTCTACTGGACGAGAACATTTGAAACTCTTTCAGTGATTTTAGGGACCCAACTTCCGGTGGACCCTGTGATGGCACTATTTGGGGTGCCAGCTCCTGATATGAGTTTAAATAGTAAGCAAAAGAATGTCTTGAGCTATGTTACGTTATTGGCCAGGCGCCTGATTTTACTTAACTGGAAAAGCAAAAAACCCCCTACCCATCAAAATCTTCAGAGAGACATAATGCAACATTTACAATTGGAAAAAATTTAATTTTCACTGACAAATAAACAAGAACTTTTTTACACAACATGGCAACCTTTTATTGACCATTTTAATGGTAAGTAAATATAGAGACAGCCCTATAATGTCAGTGTATGTGTATTTATAGGTTGCTCTTGTTATTGTATGTGTATTGTTTATATATGTACACATGTATATTTTCTATGCAGGTGTTTTGTTTTGTTCTTTTGTTTTGTTTTGTTCTTTTATTTTTCAAATTTTATATATCTTAATCTCAAAATATTCTGTCTCTGAATAGTTCAAATGTAAAAACTGTGAAATATGTTGTTGGAGACAATGTTATGCATATTTTGTATATCCTAAAAAACTATAATAAAAAAAAATTAATAAATAAATAAATAAAAAAAAGTAAACCATCTTTGGAAAACCTAAAAGAGCCCTGCTCTTAGCCGCCTCCTGAATCTCTTTTTCTCGTGCACTGCGCTGCTGCTCCAGGGATTCAATTATCACTGTGATTTCACTGAGAGCTTCTTCCAGATGCTTTTTAAGGGCCTTGTTTTCTTGTAAAAGGCGTGTCTCTTTGAGGCTGCTGTTTGCCTGTGAGCGCTGAAGATCTTCTCTCAGTGAGATGAAGAACACCTCATCACCTTCCTGAAGAGCTCGTGCACTGTGCTCCTGCTCCAGAAGCCTCAGAGTCTCACGGTGGGCCTCCTCTTGCTGTTTCATCATGTCCATCATGGTTTTCATCTCGAGCTCCAGCTTTTGTTGTCTCACTTCCATCTTCAGTTTTTCTTGTCTCTCGTGTTCAAGCTGCTCCTCCTTCCTCTGAAGCTTTTCTTTAAACTCGTCGCACATCATTGTATCATTCTGACGACTCTCCTCATTTTGTAACTCCAGATGATTCTGCTCCAGAGTCGACTTGGTCTCTGTAATTTCCTGAAGATCATTTTTCAAATCCACTTTCTCCAGGTCTTCTGTGTCCGAGTCAGCGGAACCAGTCGACCCAGACGATGGGACATTGATGGAGGTGGAGACCTCAGGGAGAGACTCTCCAGGACCTGGTTCAAACTCAAACTCCAGAGAAGCTCGTCCTGGTTCAGATGGAGATTGTTTGCTGGGGGCTGTACCTCTTAGGACTGTTTGTGAAGTCAAAGTCACAAGACGACCCCTCATCACTGATACCTTCTGATCCCAGTCTCAAAGCCTCTTCCTCAGGCTCGTCCTCTTCCTCAGGCTCGTCCTCTTCCTCAGGCTCGTCCTCTTCCTCAGGCTCGTCCTCTTCCTCAGGCTCGTCCTCTTCATCCTCCTCTTCAATCAGGCTCATCGGTGTGAAAGTTCGAATATATGGTTTATATTTCCGGACTCTGCGTGAAGGTAGGACCTTAGGGAGAGATGTGATGGTGCTGAGCTCCACAGAAGCTCCTCCTGCTGCAGATGGAGATGTTTGCTGGTCGTTGTTTTTCTTTAGATTCTTTGTGAACGACTCATCGTCTTCATTAGAAGAGTCGTCAGAGTCCCAGTCAAAATCATATTTACCCAGCACCTGTTTTATCAACTTTTCCTTTTGGTCTTCAAGTTTGTTCACAGATGAAGCCTCTAATGTCTTGTTACTGGAGGCAGTGCTGAGGGAGTGTTCACGCTCTTCCTCTTTCACTTCATCCTCCTGTTTAGAAGCTCCATCACGTGAGCGTTTAGCGTGTGCGATGAGGAGCTCAGCACACCTCTGGTGTCCCTTTTTCACGGCGTAGACCTCAGCGGTCCATCCTCTGAAATCATCTACAGTGACGTCCGCACCGTTGGCTAAAAGCAGCGGCAGCATGTGGTCCTGGCCGCCTCCAGCAGCCAACATTAAAGGAGTTATGTTGGAACCATCAGTGGCGTTGGCATCTGCTCCGTTCTTTAGAAGAAACTTCACCATGTCAGTGTGGTCCAGGCGGAGCGCCACACTCAGAGGGGTAAGACCACGGCCATTAAGGACATTTATCTGAGCCCCGCGCTCCAGGAGCAGTTGAGCTATGGACACACACGAGGTGCCCGCTGCCATGTGCAGCGCTGTGTCTCCCTCACTGTCCCGCAGGGTGAGATCTGCACAGTTCTGCAGGAGCATGTGGACACAGGTCCAATGTCCTCCCTGCACCGCCTTCATTAAGGCCGATTGATTTTTATCATCGCGAAGGTTCAGATCTGCATTTACTCCTAAAAGTAACTGTACCACGTCGTCGTATCCAAGAGCACACGCGATATGCAGAGCACTTCTCTGTTTCTTATCCTGCTTATTGATGCGTCGCCTCTTTTTGGTAAGAAGTTTTTCTATTCTGACCAAATCCCTCTGTGCTGCCGCCTTGTGGATCTTCCCCAGGTCTCTGTCCCTGAGCTCGTAGCCCCAAGAGACGCTGCTGCTGCTGCTGGTTTCACCAGTACAACTTTCCTTTTTCTTGAAAAAGTTTTTCAGTGCCTTCCACATTGTGGCAGTTGTAATGTTTTTACAAATGCTGTTGTAAGTGAAAGTGCAAATGTGAAAGTGAAAAGTCTGGGAGTGTCTCTGTGTGAAGTTCACTCTGTTCTGTCTTCTGATCGTCTGAAGTTCTGATCGTCTGAAGTTCTGCTGCAGGACTCACTTACACTTATAAACTTCTGCACTAAAGCACTTTACGTGTCGTAAAGCACTGACGACACGTCAAAGGAAGATTCCATCCACCACGGCGACGGCCCTAGCAACGCCAATGTTCCACAGTGACATCACGCCGGGGAAGAATGTTCCGCGGTTACCACGGCGACACAACGCTCTCACTCAACATGTGTTTAGAAAAAGAATAAACAGAAAATGAAGATAATAAGAGACATTTTCAGGAGCGTGTGATCATCAAGAAAGTTCACGCTCCTGTTCAGATTTGATTTACCACAAAAAGGTGAAAGTCACTGTAAAACTGTTGGCTGATGCGAGCGAGTTTGAACTGTGATGTTATTTGAGGGACGAGTTTAACGGCACAAATCAGCTCATCTGTTGGATTCCAGCGAAGGCATTTCTTTATGGGCAAATTTAAAAACAGACACTATTGAAGTGAAGAAGAAAAACCAGTGGAATCCCAATATTTGTGCGACTGAGCACAGACATGACAGACTGATCTGTGTCAGTGTTTGAAACTGTTCACGTCCATGTTTTAGAAGTGGATTTTCTGATGGATTCATGGGCGTAGACGAGTCTTTGTGCTCTTAAACTTGTTCTGATACAGCTCAACATCATTCTAAAGACATTCAATACCAGTTTTAATATCGATATATTGACGTAAAGACGCAGAATAACAATAAATGTCGCCTAAACAAACACAATTTAAAACCCACTTTTATATCGACAGCTCCAACTCCTGTTTTATCGATGTCATATCGGCCGCAAAAAAATCCATATCGTTCGAGCCCCACGTCAGGTACATGAAGACTTCAATTTTTCGACGACTTAGGGTTCGGTCAAGTGTTAACGGAGGGAAACAGGGGCAGATTTTTGACATTCAAATGTCTCTTATTCACAAACTAGAGGGACTATTGAAATAAGTCAAGTATCAGAGTAAAGTTAAACCTGTGAGATTCTTTCAAGTTGTTGACAAAAATTAAAAACTCATGTCGGTAACGGAGGGAATGAAATATGCAGCACTTTTTGGGCAATAAATCCAAACAGTGATAACTCTTGGTTCTCACTTCCATATCCTTAACAAACTGGTTTGAATATTTGCTTCATATAGTTTTCTACCATATGGAACAAGATTAGGATGAAAAACCTCTGACTTTTTGACTCATGAGATTTTTTATTAA
>NW_026570994.1:22199079-22215534 GCF_026225935.1 Boleophthalmus pectinirostris
GTTTAGTCCTGGTTTAGTCCTGGTTCAGTCCTGGTTCAGTCCTGGTTTAGAGGTTTACCTGGTTTAGTCCTGGTTTAGACCTGGTTTAGTCAGTCCTGGTTTAGTCCTGGTTAGACCTGGTTTAATCCTTGTGCCTGGTTACCTCTTTACAAATAATCACACCTGTGCTCCTTCGTGACAAAAATGGAAAAAGTACAGATTTGTGTTCAAATTTTTATATGATTGTTTTCATTTACTTCTGCTCGAATCACACAAAACAAACACGAACGTCTTTCTGTTGATTTAACTTTGCAGTGGAAGATACACAGTGAAAAGAAAAATATCAAAAAATTCCAAAAAGGACACTAAAACTAAACATTTTGAAGACCAAAGAATGAAAAATAAATCAAAAAGTAAAAGTACACTGGAAAAGTTATGCCTGTCAAAAAAGTAATTTTGAACGGAAGTCAACGGGACAAGTGTGAATATTTTGATTATAAACTGTTCAATTAATGTGATCTTGAAAGAAAACACAGAAATTAAAAATACACCACAAAACACACAATTTTGGTGTTATTTGGTGCAATAACGCCAGAGTTATACAAAAAAAGAAAAGTTGAGATGTACAAAAATGTATGAGGGTGAAGAGCTTTTCTATCAGAGGATTAACTGTAGTCCTCTTAAAGCCACAGTATGGAACTTTTTACACAAAAATTACACAAAAATAAAAGGATATTGATCACAGCCGTAGACTTAAAAGTAAGACTTGACTTGTTTATGTCCAAGAAATTCTTATTTAAAGCCAAAAATAAAATAAAATAAACATTGTAATGGCTCAATAAGTGGAAAACTACATTGTAAAGTACATTGCATTTTGGTATGAAAAAAAAGTGATTTTTAACCTCAAGTGTTTTCAAAATTTCTATATTTTTACATAAAAAAAAAAAAATATTATAACTGTATCTGACATCGCATCCATTGAACATGCAGCAAAACATCATTTATTTATTACCAAGTTGAAATGTAACTGTCAATTAAAGGTACACTGTGGAACTTTTCTGGTGCTTTTCTCCATGGAGATGTCATCGCTCGGCCTGGAATGTTCCACAGTGTGACTTTAAACAGCTCTAATTTACATTTATTCAATTACATGTGGTTTTATGGCTCAAAAAAACCCCCCCAAAAAAACGAAAGCATTCTGGCTGTGAGCGGGATCGCCTCTCCACAGATCTGACCCGTAACTTGATCAGGTCACAGTGTTAGTTTTTCTAGTTTTTTTTTGAGCTGTAAAACCTGCACCTGTAACTGAATACGTAAAGTTGAGTTGTTTAATGTCATGCAAAAAGTTCCACAGTGCACCTTTAATCAATATTTTATATATTTATATTTTTTTCATGACTTTACTTATAGCGGTTTATATTTTTTTTACAGTTTACATTTTGACTGACAGAGATAATAAATATCGACGTGTTTGCTGCATGTTTTTACTCCGGGCGTCTTCACTCTGAGCCGTGTCGCCGTAGTTTTGGTGTAGTTTTAATGTAGTTTGGGCGCAGTGGGCGTGTCCTGTTTTGTGATTGGTCGCTTGTCGGTGATTGACAGACGGAGCATGTCCCGCCCTACGACGTGGTGCCGTCCATGAGGCCCGTGGTTCTGGTCGGACCGTCCCTCAAAGGATACGAGGTGAGAATACAGATTTTAAAATGATTTAATATTTGCTTTTCCTTTCCGTTATTAAGTTACACAGTGCTGCTTTTTATTTTTTATATATATATATATATATATATATATATATATATATATATATATATATATATATATATGTATTATAAAGTATATATATATATATATATGTTTATAAAGAAATGTATTTAGTGATTTTCCGTTGTTTACAGGTGACAGACATGATGCAGAAGGCTTTGTTCGACTTCCTCAAACACAGATTTGACGGAAGGTAAAACATCAAAACTATCAATAAAAATGTTTACAAAAACAATGACATTTTGTTAAATGTTAAATTCCTCTTTGTTTTGTTTTTTTCTCAGGATATCCATCACTCGTGTCACGGCCGACATTTCTTTAGCCAAACGCTCGGTTCTGAACAACCCGAGTAAAAGAGCCATCATAGAACGCTCCAACACTCGCTCCAGCCTCGGTACGGATCACACACACACACGACCGTTTAACGCACAGGACCGGATTCTTATTTTATTTTTCTAAACCAGGTTTAGTCCTGGTTTAGACCTGGTTTAGTTCAGGTTTAGATTTTGCTTAGACATGGTTTAGTCCTGGTTCAGTCCTGGTTTATCCTGGTTTGAAATAACAGTAACAGTAATAAAGTCATAAATAACACATTACAGTTTTGAAGTAACTTACCCAACAGTTTTATACAATTTATCTGTACTCGAGTAAAACAAACTTTGCTCAGATACTTGGAAAAAATTTGGTGCAACAACTAAAATACAGAAAAAAAGTGACGATCTGGTTTTGTATGACGTAGGAAAGAGTGTGTGGCGCCCTCTGCCCTCCTCTCTCATTATGCTTCTCTATTTCTTTTTTCTACACATTCAATACTTTACACTGACCTTTACAGTATTTCATGTTTCTCGCTCTCTCTTGTTTCTCTCTCTTGTTTCTCTCTTGTTTCTCTCTCTTTTCGTTTTTTTTCTCGTTTGTTTTTCTCTCGTCCGTCAGCTGAGGTTCAGAGTGAGATCGAGCGTATCTTTGAGTTGGCTCGTTCTCTGCAGCTCGTGGTTTTAGACGCAGACACGATAAACCATCCGGCCCAGCTCCTCAAAACCTCTCTGGCCCCGATCATCGTCCACGTGAAGGTCTCGTCTCCAAAGGTACAACAACCGTGAGACGCTCAGTGTTTATGTCAGAGTTTACAGGACGAGTTTAACCCTGTGTGTGTTTAGGACACAGACAGTTAAAGGACGACAGGTAAAACAGGTTTACTCTGATGTTCCAAACACAAACACATGAAAACATGAAGACGCACATGTGCATGAACAACATGTGAACACAATGAACACAACAACATGTGAACACAACATGTGAACACAACATGTGAACACATGTGAACACAGTGAACAGTGAACACACAAGGGGAAAGAGCAGCTCCTGAGTTTAGAGCTGCTCTGTGTGGAGTTTGCATGTTCTCTCTGTGTCTGGTGGCTCCAGTGAAACATGCACAATCCTCCAGGTGCTGCAGAGACTCAGGCCTCGATTACACTGACACAAATGTTTTTAAAAACAGAGACATTTCCCTTCGTTTATTCACATCTTTTACACACAAATGGTGAATTCTGATGATGATGATGAAGCGTCAGAGCAGCAGTCGTGTTTCTTCTGCTGAAACACTTTTCATGTGTTTCATTTTCACACAGCTGATGTTTCATATCCATGACCTGAGACCAGTGAGTCTTTAACAGATCTGTGGAGAGGCGAGCTGCTCACTAATGCACAATTTTTAAACATATTTGTGAATAAAACTTACAACTGTAATGAAATAAATGCTACAGGTTTTAATCTAATCCAACTCCGCCCAGAGACTCGGTGTCATTATGGCGGCGCTCGATGGAGGATTTCTGTGGGTCAGTGAAATGATGAAAACGATGTTGTGTGCACGATGTTAGTTTAGAAAATGGAGGGAGGGAAATATTTGTTTGTTAACACGCCCGCTCTGTGTAAACGTGGCCTCAGACTCTGTAATCCAGACAAAAGGTTTAGGAAACGTTCCTTCACGTCTCCTTCACAGAGACAGAATCTTGGCTCAGATTTTAACACTTATAAAAATGTTATTACACAATTATGAAATCACAAATCTCTAAAAGTAATAAACTTTTAATACGAGTAAAAATGCAACTTCACAAATATAAAACTGAATATTTGAACTGAACGTTGAGCATGAACATGTGTAAATGATTCTACACACTCTGAATATGAATGTGTTAAAAACACCACAACATGTTGAATTTCAACACATCACTGAGTTTTATTTGGAACAACACAACGTGTGTTAACTGTCGGAGTGTGAACGATGGAGCAGGTTGTGTGTTCTGTTCTGATGTAGTTCAGCCAATAATGACCAAAATGACTCTCTGTTTCTGACATTTGTTAAAATACTAAATATAATAATAACATATATTTATAATATATATTTAACAAACTTGGCCTAACCAAAGAAAACAACAACTTGGCCTTCGGTGTTTTGTGATTCGCTAAAGATGTTAACACATTTTTGTGTTGTACAAGTTAAATCATGTAACACATTATTTACAGAAATTGACACAACACGGTGTTATTTGTTTTTTTACACATTAAATGTGTAAAAAAACAACACCTTCTTTGTTAGAGTTCACCTGAAGTCTGCACTGCCTGAAATATCAAAAACTCACTCTGTGTATTTATCTTTCTTTATGTTTGTTTCAGGTTTTGCAGCGACTCGTCAAATCCAGAGGAAAGAGTCAAAGTAAACACCTGAACGTCCAACTCGTCGCAGCGGATAAACTCGCCCAGTGTCCACCGGTAAAAATACTACTAATACTACAAATACTACTGTTAATATTACTACTTCTGCTTCTTTTCACAGTTGACTGTATTAGTAAAAGTATTATTTTGTGTTAGGAAATGTTCGACGTGATCTTAGACGAGAACCAGCTGGAGGACGCGTGTGAGCACCTGGCCGAGTACCTGGAGGCGTACTGGAAGGCCACGCACACCTCCATGGCCACGCCCCTCAACCCTCTGATTGGACGAAACATGGCGCCCACCAACAACACGCAGTACTCTGCCAACATGACGGGACTACAGGTGACGCCGGAAAAAACAACAACAACAACCGAGACGAGTTTAAATTAAAGTGTTTTGTTTGACTGGTGAATCTGACATTTTCATCCAGAACAAGGACGAGGTTTTTAACTTCACTGAATGAATGTCTGAAAAATGAAGATTGAGTTTTGATACTGGATTTTGTACCGGTTTGTCCTGGTTTAGTCCTAGTTTAGACCTGGGTTAGACCTGAGTTAGACCTGGTTTAGACCTGGTTTGGACCTGATTTAGACCTGGATTAGACCTGGTTCAATCCTGGGTCAGACCTGGTTTAGTTCTGGGTTAGACCTGGTGTAGACCTGGTTTAGACCTGGTTTAGTCCTGGTTTAGTCCTTGTTTAGTCCTTGATTAGTCCTGGTTTAGACCTGGTTTAGTCCTGGTTTAGTCTTAGTTTAGACATGGTTTAGTCCTAGTTTAGACCTGGTGTAGACCTGGTGTAGACCTGGTTTAGACCTGGTTTAGTCCTGGTTTAGTCCTTGTTTAGTCCTTGATTAGTCCTGGTTTAGTCCTGGTTTAGACCTGGTGTAGACCTGGTTTAGACCTGGGTTAGACCTGTTTAGTCCTGGGTTAGACCTCTTTCAATCCTGGGTAAAACCTGTTTTAGTTCTGGTTTTGTCCTGGTTTAGACCTGGTTTAGTCCTGGTTTAGTCGTGGTTCAGTCCTCAGTTCAGTCCTGCTTTAGTCCTAGGTTAGAAATGGTTTGGATCTGATTTAGACCTGATTTAGACCTAGTTTAGTCATGGGATAGATCTGGGTTAGACCTTGTTTAGTTTTGGGTTAGACATGATTTAGTCCTAGTTCAGACCGGTTTTAGTCCTGGTTTAGACTTGGTTTAGTTCTGATTACTGATTTTTGATACTTTTAAAACCTAATCTCTTCAGTTTTTATCCTGGATTATAAATCCTAGTCCAGATCTGGTTCAGTCCTGGTTTAGTCCTGGTTTAGTCCTGGTTTAGTCCTGAGTTAGACCTTGGTTAGACCTGGTTTAGTCCTGGATTAGATCTGGTTTCGTCCTGGTTCAGTTCTCAGTTCAGTCCTGGTTCAGTTCTGGTTTAGTCCTAGCTTAGTCCTAGTTTAGATCTGGTTTGGATCTGATTTAGACCTGGATAAGACCTGGTTCAATCCTGGAAAAGACCTGGTTTAGTTGTGGGGATAGATCTGGGTCAGACCTTGTTTAGTTCTGGATTAGACATGATTTAGTCCTAGTTTAGACCTGGTTTAGACCTGGTTTAGTTCAGATTACTGATTTTTGATGCTTTTTAAACCTAATCTCTTCTGTTTTTATCCTGGATTATCCTTAGTCCTACTTCAGACCTGGTTCAGTCCTGGTTTAGACCTGTTTTAGTCTTGATTTAGGCCTGGTTTAGTTCCGATTTCCGATTTTTGATACTTTAAAACCTAATCTCTTCCGTTTTTTTCCCTCTGTTTTCCTCCAAAAGCAGCAGAGCCAAAGAACGTCTCGCCCGCAGAGCAACCACACGGGCGACCACTCCACGCCCAACGAACGCCGCAACCTCATGACGGCCGACGAGAACTACCACAACGAGCGCGCCCACAAGGGTAACCGCGGCAACCGCATGTCCTCGGGGTCCCAGCACAGCCGAGACCAGACCGAGTCCTACCAAGACCCGTACCAAGAGCCGTACCAAGAACCGTACCAAGACCCGTACCAAGACCCGTACCAAGACTCTTACAAACCCCATAGGAACCGGAGTTCGCCCGGGAGCTACAGTCACGACTCTCGACATCGACTTTGAGTGAAAAAATAATAAATATAAGATTTTTTTTTTTTTTTTTTTTTTCAGATTCTAGGTGTAAAATTTGGGCAAATGTTTCAAGACAAGTATGAAAGGATTTTTGTGTTGGAGTGGAATGGGACGAGCTTAGTCCTGGTTTAGTCCTGGTTTAGACCGTTTTTAGATCTGGTTTGGATCTGATTTAGACCTGGTTTAGACATGATTTTACTCTTGGTTTAGTCCTGGTTTAGACCTGGTTTAGATCTAAATTAGACCTGGATTAGTCCTGGATTTAAACCTGGGTTAGACCTGGTTTAGTGTTGGATTTAAACCTGGGTTAGACCTTTTCTAGTCCTGGTTTAGACCTGATTTAGACCTGGCTCAGTCATGGTTTAGACCTGGTTTAGTCCTGGTTTAATCCTGGAATAGTCCTGGTTTAGACCTTTTAGTCCTGGTTTAGACCTGATTTAGACCTGGTTTAGATAGACCTGGTTTGGTCCTTGTTTAGTCCTGGGTTAGTCCTGGGTTAGACCTGGTTTAGACCTAATGTAGACCTGGTTTAGTTCTGGTTTAAAGCAGGTTTAGACCTAATTTAGACCTATCTTAGACCTGGTTTAGTCCAGGTTTAGATCTGGTTTAGACCTAGTGTATACCTGGTTTAGTTCTGGTCTGGATCTGGTTTAGACCTGGTTTAGGCCTATCTTAGTCCAGGTTTATTCCTGGTTTAGACCAGGTTTAGATCTAATTTAGACCTATCTTAGATCTGGTTTAGTCCAGGTTTAGTTCTGGTTTAGTTCTGGGTTATACTTGCTTTAGACCTGGTTTAGACCCAATTTAGACCTAAGTGAGACCTGGATTAGACCTGGATTAGACCTGGTTCTTATGTATTTCAGAAATTATGAAAAATGAACCCTGCTGTCAAAACATTTGCCAACTTAAAACAAATTATTATGCTTTTTAAACATTCAAAAGTCCTCAAAATGGCGCCTGTGGCCTGAATCAGAACCGGGCTCGTCCCGTCCCGCTCCAAACACACAAACCTGAAGAATTTCCAGTCATAATTTTTACTTCACGCTCTCTTTTTTTTGGGGGATGAACGGCGGGAGTTTGCCACGCACAGACTCAAACAAACGAACAAACGAACAAAGGAAAACGTGCGTGGCGTCGCTTCCTTCTCGTCCCAGACCTGTACAAACTAAACCTAACTTACTGCATGCCGATAGATCACTGCATTCACCTGTTTTCTACCTGAATATCCGGGTGGAAGTGTAAATATATTTTCTAAAACCTGATCAACAGAACGTACGCGAAGTCTGGCTGCTAAAATACGAACAACGAAACTAACTGGTGCTTTACAAACTATTTTGCTATTTTGAGAGAAAGTCATTTAAAAAAAAAAAAATCAGCTTTTCTGTAGCGTTCACTGTGGACAAAAGAGAAAGAGGAAGAAGAAGAGGAGGAAAAGGAGGAAGGAGACGGACAAATGCAAGATTTAACTGTAGCTAAATAATAATTAAAAAAGCAAAGATGGTGCTGGAACAGTGGACCGGGGATTTCAGATATTTTAAAACAACAAAAACAACAAAATTACGACGTTTTCTGATCATTTCCTCGTCACAGAGTCAAACTATCAGTATTATAAATGAGACACACTTAATGCCACAGTGTGTAACTTTTTAGTCAAAACACAGACTCCGAAAAGGGGGAGGAGCCGTCTTTATCTTGTTGCCGTGGTAATAATAATGGTAAACTGTTCCTTTCTTACACTTTGGACTAAAAGATCAGACATAGACCTGGTTCAGATCTGGGTTAGACCAGTTTTTTTCCACAAACATCACAAATATTTAAATTTTTAGTTTAATTTTAGACATGTTTAGTCCTGAGTTAGACTTGGTTTAGACTAAAGTTAGACCTGGTTTAGACCAAAGTTAGACCTGGTTTAGACCAAGGTTAGACCTGGTTTAGACCAAAGTTAGACCTGGTTTAGACCAGACAAAGTTAGACCTGGTTTAGACCAAGTTAGACCTGGTTTAGACCAAGTTAGACCTGGTTTAGACCAAAGTTAGACCTGGTTTTTCCACAAATTTCACAAATATTTCAGTGTTGTTGTTTTTTTTTTGGACATGTTTAGTCTAAGGTTAGATTTGGTTTAGACCTTGTTTAGACCTGGTCTATTCCTGGTTTAGTTAGGCTTGGGTTAGACCTAGTTTAGTCCAAGGTTAGACCTGGTTTAGTCCTGGTTTAGTCCAAAGTTAGACCTGGTTTAGTCCTGGTTTAGACCTTGGTTAGACCTGGTTTAGATCTGGTTTAGTCCTGGTTTAGATAGACTTGGTTTAGACTTAGGTTAGACTTGGTCTAGTCCTGAGTTAGACCTGGTTTAGTCCTGGTCTGTTCCTGGTTTAATTAGACTTGGTTTAGGTCTGGTTTAGACCTGTTTTAGTCCTGGTTAAGACCTGGGTTAGACCTGGTTTAGACCTGGTTAAGTCCTGGTTTAGTCCAGTTCCAGTTGGAGACTGTGTGAATTTTCTCTCACATCTCACATCTTTAAACACTTAAAGCTGCACTGCGTAACTTTTTGTTGAAGGTTCTCCTGCTCGTCTCCGTGGAGATAGAACTGCTTTTTCCCGGAATGTTCCACAGCGCAGCATTAATCACATCACACCTTCGTAAAGTGACACACTGCGGCTTTAAACTGGTCCACTATTACGGCGCCGTCTGAGCTCGAGGAAATATTTAGAAAAAAAAACAAAAAAAACATCTTCTCGAAAATAAAAATAAAAATTTGGATTTGGTGAATTTAGATTTTTCAGAGAAGTTGTAGCGGGTTCCTGACGCAGAGCATGCTTCCCTTCAAACGTTTGTAGAAATGTAGAGGAAAAAAAAAGAGCAAAAAAAATCCAAAAAACAAACAGAAACGCCCAAATTTTTATTCAGAAACCCGGATGAATTTCAGAGGAGGCTGCATGAAGCGAAGACGAGACGTTTTAAAGTTTCGAGTTTTATTTTTGAAAATCGTCAGACGGAGATGTAGCTGAAAACACAAAACAAAACGAGACAAAACAAAACGAGACGAAACAAACTCACACCAGGTCAGAATCTTTATCAAAACTTACCACGGTTACACAGATTTCAACAATATTACTGTGTCTTCTTTAGTCCTGGTTTAGACCTGGTTTAGACCTGGTTTAGTCCGGGGTTAGACCTGGTTTAGACTTGGTTTAGACCTGGTTTTTAGTTCTGAGTTATTCATGGGTTAGACCTGTTTTTCTCCCTGGTTTAGACCTGGATTAGTCCTGGGTTAGTCCGGGGTTAGACCTGGTTTAGACTTGGTTTAGACCTGGTTTAGACCTGGATTAGTCCTGGGTTAGTCTGGGGTTAGACCTGGTTTAGACTTGGTTTAGACCTGGTTTAGACCTGGATTAGTCCTGGGTTAGTTCGGGGTTAGACCTGGTTTAGACTTGGTTTAGTCCTGGTTTAGGCCAAATTTAGACCTGGTTTAGACCTGTTTTTTTCCCTGAGTTAGTCCTGGTTTAGACCTGATTTCAGACCTGGTTTAGACCTGGTTTAGACCTGGTTTAGTCTTGGGTTAGTCCTGGGTTAGACCAGCTTTAGACCTGTTTTATCCCTGGGTTAGACCTAGTTTAGTCCTGGTTTAGACCTGATTTCAACCTGATTTAGACCTGGTTTAGACCTAGGTTAGTCCTGGCTCAGTCCTGGGTTAGACCTGGGTCAGACTTGTTTTAGACCTGGGCTAGATCTAGATTAGACCTGGTTTAGTCATAGGTTAGACCTGGTTAAGACCTGGTTTAGACCTAGTTTAGTCCTGGGTTAGTCCTGGGTTAGTCCTGATTTAGACCTGGTTTAGACCTGGTTTAGACTGAGTTTAGACCTGGTTTTTAGTTCTGAGTTATTCATGGGTTAGACCTGTTTTTCTCCCTGGTTTAGTCCTGTTTTTTCCCTGGGTTAGTCCTGGGTTAGACCTGGGTTAGACCTGGTTTAGATCTGGTTTAGACCTGGGTTAGACCTGGTTTAGATCTGGTTTAGACCTGGTTTAGTCCTGGTTTAGTCCAGTTCATTGGAGACTACAGAAAAAAATCACCGTTGTAAAACTTTATAGGAGACTCCGTGACGTCTTTAAACAATTAAAGCTGCACTGCGTAACTTTTCGTTGCGCGTACTCCTGCTCGTCTCCATGGAGATCGCGCCGCTTTCCCCGGAATGTTCCACAGCGCGGCATTAATCGCATCTTCGTCTTCAGCGACGGACGCGAGACCGACTGAATTACGTGTTTTTTCCCCCCAGATCTGACCTCGTGCTGTCACCCTCTCGTTTCCAGGGAGACAGACGAGCTTAAAGCCGTACTGCGGAACATTCCAGATGAGGCGAGGAAAAGTTACACCGTGCAGCGTTAAAATAAAACCACCAGTCGTGCAGTTTTTCGGGTAAAAGTTGTCTGGATTCGTACTGTGCATATCTTCATTTCTTCACATATCTCAGCTCAGCGTTCGCTTTGATCACGGACCAAAACATATTTTTATTTTTCTTATTCAGTTATTATTTGCACTTTTTTTTTCCATGGTAGCACTTGAGGAAAAGCCTGTGACACAAATGTATTTATTTTCTATATTTTCTGTAAAGTTTGTAAATGTTTAATGAACACTGGATGCAAAATGACGACGTTTCTGTACAGAGCAATAACAAGACGACGGCAGTTCCAACAACGACCAGAAGGAGGCAGCGTTTAATGAAAAATTACACCTCATTTAGTCATGTTAAATCGTCCCGGATTAATCCTGGTTTAGTCCTGGTTTAGTCCCGGTTTAGTCCCGGTTTAGTCCTGGGTTAGACCTGGAATAGACCTGGATTAGATCTGGTTTAGACCTGGTTTAGATCTGGATTAGATCTGGTTTAACCCTAATTTAGATCTGGTTTAGTCCCGGGTTAGAGCTTTCTTAGTCCTAATTTAGACCTGGTTTAGACCTGGGTTAGTCCTTGTTTAGACCTAGGTTAGATCTGGTTTAGCCCAAGTTCAAACCTGGTGTAGTTTAGTCTTTGTTTAGACCTGGTTTAGACCCGGTTTAGACCTGGTTTAGTCCTAGTTTAGACCTGGATTAGACCCGGTTTAGACCTGGTTTAGTCCTAGTTTAGACCTGGATTAGACCCGGTTTAGACCTGGTTTAGTCCTAGTTTAGACCTGGTTTAAACCCGGTTTAGACCTGGTTTAGTCCTGGTTTAGACCTGGTTTAGACTCGGTTTAGACCTGGTTTAGTCCTAGTTTAGACCTGGTTTAGTCCTGGTTTAGACCTGGGTTAGACCTGATTTAGTCCTAATTTAGTCCAAATGTAGTCCTGGTTTAAATCCTAGTTTAGACCTGGTTTAGTCCTTCTTTAGATCCAAACTCTGTATCATTAAATTTCCATGACACTAAACCTCTATATTTCAAAACTCGACTGAACCAAACTAAAATAAAAGTTTAAAGTTTAAATTTGCTCTTTACAGAAAAAAAACTGAGACTCGAGACACAAAAGCAAAAATCAAACTCTGACTCCCACAATGTGAAAAGGTCAAAGGTTTTTCTGTGACTCGTCTCTTGGGCTGAATATAATTGTAATGAACTCTGAACTATGAACTGCTTTAGTCCTGGTTTAATCCTGGTTTAGACCTGGTTCAGTTCTGGTTTAGACCTGGTGTAGACCTGGTTTAAACCTGGGTAAGACTTGAGTAGATCTGGTTTAGACTTGGATTAGTCCTGGTATAGACCCAGTTTTAACCTGGTCTAGTCCTGGCTTGGTTTAGTAATTTTTTGTCCTAGTTTAGTTCAGGTTTAGTCCTGGTTTAAACAAAGTTTAGATCCAGTTTAGATCCGGTTTAGATCTTAGAAATGCAAATAATCTGAACTGGAGTTGGTTTAGACCTGATATAGACTTGTCTAAACCAGGTCTAAATCAGGACTAAACCAGATTTAAACCGGAACTAATCCAGAAATAATCTGAACTGGTTTAGACCTGGTTTAGACCTGGTTTAGACCTGGTTTAGACCTGGTTGAGCTCTGGTTTATTCCGTGATTTAGTCCTGGTTTAGGCCTGGTTTAGACCTGGTTTAGACCCGTTTTAGACCTGGTTGAGCTCTGGTTTATTCCGTGGTTTAGTCCTGGTTTAGATCTTAGTTTTGCAAATAATCTGAACTGGTTTAGACTTGGTTTAGTCCTGGTTTAAACCTGGTTTACTCCTGGTTTAGTTCTGGTTTTGATCTATAATATTCAGTTTTTTTCACAAAAATTTAGATTTTCTCTTTAATCGTAACGACAAAAAGAACAAAAGTGAAATGCAAGTTGAACGTGATAAATCCTTCATCTTATTTTTCTATAAACGTGTAAATAAATCTTGTGTTTTCGGAGGATTTGGCTGAGTCCAAACTGAACGACACGCTGAACTTTTCCATCGACTGTCTATGCAAAGTGTGGACAAAACTCCTGCTCCAAACCGACCATTTCAACCAGCTCCAAAAAGGGACAAACCTCTTCTTTTCATTTCATTCTTTTGTCAAAATGAAACGACGCGGCTTCTGGCTCCTGCATGCACCACGTACCGATCGGATTTGTACAAAAAAAAAAAAAAAAAAGAGAAAGAGAAAAAAAAAAAAAGTCTATATTTAAAAAGAAAAAGGAAGTGGCTGTGTTTGAAAAGCAAAGAGACTGGGACCTTTTCAAAATAAAAGTCGTTCTAAAGTCACGGTGTGTTTTTATAACACGAGGACGACGGGAGGGCATCTGACGCAACAGGAGGTCATGCTCAAATGTCACTGAACACGGGATGGTTTAGTCCTGGTTTAGTCCTGGTTTAGACCTGGTTTAGTCCTAGTTTAGTCCTGGTTTAGAGCTGGTTTAGTCCTGGTTTAGAGGTTTACCTGGTTTAGACCTGGTTTAGAGAGTCCTGGTTTAGTCCTGGTTTAGACCTGGTTTTAGACCTGGTTTAGTCCTGGTTTAGACCTGGTTTAGACCTGGTTTAGACCTGGTTTAGACCTGGTTTAGTTTTTAGACCTCCTGGTTTAGTCCTGGTTTAGACCTGGTTTAGTCCTGGTTTAGACCTGGTTTAGACCTGGTTTAGTTTGGTTTAGTTTTTTTTAGTTTTTTTGGTTTAGTTTTTACCTGGTTTAGTTTTAGACCTTTTAGTTTAGTCCTGGTTTATTTTTGGTTTATTTATTTTCCTGGTTTAGACCTTTTATTTTTATTTACTTTTTGTTTTTCTTTTTTTCAGTTTTAGAATTTTAATTAATTAATTTATTTAATTTAGTTTAGTTTTAGTTTAGTTAGTTATTTTTAGTTAGTTTTTTTTCCAATTTATTTTTTATTTTGTTTTTAATTAGTTATTTATTTATTTATTTATTTATTTTTATTTTGTTAGTTAGTTACCTATTTTTTCCAATGTATTTATTTATTTAGTTTGTTATTTAGTTACTTATTATTATTATTATTTTTTTTTTCCCAATTTATTTATTTATTCATTTATTTATTTATTTCGTTAGTTACTTGGGGACATTTGATTGGCTCATCACGGACACGTTCGCGCTTTTCTGAAACGGCGTTAGCTCCGATGCTAACACGGTTTAAACTCTGTCAAACACAAAATATTATAAGTTTTAAAAAAGAAATGAAAACAAATTTGACATATTTTTACGAATTTTCCCGGAGCCAAACGTGAGGAGGAAGTGACGTAACCACGTGAGTCCCCGTGTTTGTTTGTTTTGTTTTATTCTCTACTGTTTTTATGGAGCTACGTGTTTTTAATTTTAATATTTAGCCACAATGTGAAAAGAATGAGGCTTTTTTTAATTGGTACCTTTACACCCTTTGAAAAATTGTAAACAAAAATATTCTAAATTTCGTCATGGAAGCGGCTGGAGGCAAAAGTGAAGTGGAACATAACGCGAGTTTTATGGGAAAACTCGGATTAATTTCAGAATATCACAAATTATGAAAAATCAAGAACAATTTGGAAAATAAAAACCACTCAGACACATGTGAATGAAATCAGAGCCTGGTTTAAAAACATTTACAGTTGTGTTTTACATTATTTGTTTATTTAACAAGAGATTAAGAGAGACACTGAGCATTTTTACTAAAGCAAAATCCAGTTTTTCACTTCATCTACAGATATATTACACATTTCATCATAAATTATGCCTTTTGTGAAGCCCAAATACTATTTTAGGGTTAGAAAACTGTATTTTTTTTTCATCCTTCTTAACAGAGAAGCAAAGTAAATAAGATTTGTAGCTTGAAAATTCATAATCGTTGCTTATTTTTTGTTATAATGTCATAAAAACAAAGCATTCAAGTCTGCTCATCAGTGAATCATTATTATTATTATTATTATTATTATTATTATTATTATGTTTGCTTCAATTTTTTCTCCATTCCAGAATTTTGAACATCCTGATGACAGAAGATTTGAAAGGATCGACGTGTTTAACCACAAGATGGCGCTGTTGGGTAACTCTTGAACAGGTTTATTTAGAGCTTCTTCTGTCTTCTCTCTGTCGGTGGGTCAGTTGGTTAATCAGTCGGTGGGTTGGTTGCTGTTTCATGTTCTGACGGTGGCGTAGAACTGAGCAGGGTCCTCCACCGCTGTCTTCCTCACTGAGCTGTAGGTCACCTCCTCCTCCTCACTGAGTCCGACCTGAGCAGAGCAGATCTTACTTTACTAAAGAATGCATTTTTATGGATGAGATTTGTAGAAGGACAAAATCCAAACATCCACAAGAAGAAAATCTACAAATGTTGAACCCGATCAAATACAACTGAACCTGTGTTTACGTATTCACATTTGCACTGATGTGACTCACTGTGTTAAAGAAGACACTGAGTCACATTAGTGATGCTCATTTGTAAACCATAAATCAAACATCCTCCACCACTTCCTCTTTACACTGTGAGAAACATGTCCTGTTTTAAACTCACTTTGTCCTGGACTGGCCTGGTTTTAGTCCTGGTATCACTAGTATCGTCCTGGTTTAGTCTCGGTCCTGCCGTCCAGTCAGATTTGTTTTTTTTCCAGTGACACACGTGAAATGAAGAAGCATCACATCATTTCAGAGTTTAGTGCTTCACTCATTGATTTTGCTGAAATCTGCTGAAACCTGTGACATTTCTAGACCTCGGTCTAGTCCTGGTTTAGTCCTGGTCTAGTCCTGGTCTAGTCCTGGTCTAGTCCTGGTCTGGTTCTTACCTCATTTCTCCGGTTGTTCCTTTTGTAGGTGATGGTGGCGTAGGACACTTCCTCCTCAGGTTCAGCCTTTGAAACAAACATTCAGATGAATCAAACTTGTTGATTCAAGCCGTTGTCTTGGTCCTTTTCCACTATAATGTGCACAACAACACAAACTGACCCTCAGGTTGGAATTACTGTACTGCTTTAGATCTTCTTCCTCTGATCTTTATATTGAGCCGTACAAAAATGACAGATTTGCTGCACATTTATAATAAAAAAATCGTAAACTCACACAGCAGTTGCTTCTGGTGACGGCAGGCTTCGCTGTAAACAAATATATATTAGTGATGAGATAAGAAAGTTTTTTTGGTTACTCCGCTCTAGACTCTGGTGACAGCTCTTTCAGTAAAAGTTACACAGCGCTTCTTTAACAAACAGGACCCTCCTGTGACTTCCGTTTCATTTTACTCCTACACGAGATTCAAAGTGCTCTCCAAATCTTCTTTAGCAGCGAGAGGTCGGGGTGAGGAGAACGAAATGAAGCCAATCTGAGGAGTTTTTGCACTGGCAAAATAAACTCTCAAACGTCATCAATAATGAATTACATTCATAAAGTATTTTTAGTGTTTTTGTTCACTTTGCACCACTGTTATCAGCTTAAACACACGTCCCGGCACACACGCCCGGCACACATACCC
>NW_026570994.1:22216034-22218534 GCF_026225935.1 Boleophthalmus pectinirostris
GTTAAAATATTTCTCAATTAGCACTGCCCCCCCTGCTGGTGACCCACGCTCCTCCAGTAGATGTGCTCTGACGCCAACTCTGAGAGCAGCAGGTACAGACACAGATTCTGATGTAAGTCAATGGGAGCCGGAGTCAGAAGGAGCCAGAAGAGCCACAGAAGAGCTCTGTCCAGATAAACACTTCATGATAATCACCAGTACGTTTAAAGGTTTTACAGTCGCTCCTCACAATCCCAGAAATACTGAGTAACACCTGCGTCCGCAAAGCTTTGGGAGCAGGAGAGCTACTTGGAAATGCAAAAATTGTGCAGAATTGTCCTGTTGGTGTCTTCAGTGTAGGGACCAGTCTCAAATACAAAGTAGGAAAAAAACTGAGGCTCAAAAAGTACAAAATAATGAAAAGCCTTTAACAGCACAGGGCAGATAAAGTTAAAATATGCCAAAGCGTCTCAAGGCAAACTCGAGGTGGAGATCACAGTGTAGATTTAAAGTCATAGGTGTAGGTCACATGTTCACAGTGGACTGGCCCACAGTTCCCTTAGCAAATTGTAGTTACAAGCTATAAGAGTTCAAATATAATACAAGATTTAAATGGTACAAAATCCCAACACACCGAAACATAGAAAGACCCATTATATGAAAATAGTATAAAATAGTATAAAAAACCTTGTATAAAAAGATACACAGTGTCTACAGAGATATATATATATATATATATATATATATATATATATAATATATTAAAGGTCTAGTCTTATATAGTTTCATGGAGACAGGGATGTAAAACAAGAACTGATTTCACATTTAAAGCTTGTGGTTTTAAACGAAGGGGGAGAAATAGTCCTGGAAACTGTGTGGCCTTGAGTAGATCCAGACTCTGTGATCGTTTTTCAGTCTGTCTCCTCCTCTTCTTGTTTCTTAAGCCCAGAGTCCTTCTGGACACGTCCGTGCGCTCGGTGGTTGTGTGTTTGGGCTCAGGCGGCCGGAGCTCCGTTGGTGAGAGCGTTTATCCACTGATGGCAGTTGTGTCCTTGGGCAAGACACTTGACCCGCCCCGCCCCCAGGGTCTGTGTACACTGCTGTGTGAATGTTTCTTTGTTGTAAAACACTTTGAGCTTTGAAAATGGAAGCGCACTGTATAAAAATGTATAATTTATTCTACATCAGTAAATACGAGACATATAATATTTACTTCATTATTTCATCACAGCAACGCAATTAATTATGACAATATTTTATATATTTTACTTAACTTATTTACATAAAAAAAAATTATAACAGTTACTCTGTAAATTGACTTTTAATGGTGGTGGTAAGTACATTTTAATTAATACTGACAAGTAAATTGTACCTGATATTACAGCAGTAAAATTGATTTAAAAAGTGCGAGTGCAAATTGTTACGAGGACTTTTTCTAGAAACTCTTACTAGTTATTTTTTTTCAGTGTAAAACAGTTTCTGCTAATTCATCTGCTACAGCAACAAGAGAATAGTCTGATTCATGAGTCGGTTTCACTTGGTGTAAACTGTGTGACTCGTTCGCTCCACAGGAGGCGGGTACTTTTTTATTTAACCAGTCGCTGCTGTTTGGTTGTGACGTATGTAAGAATGTAGGAAGAAGGACAATAACGTCTTTCCCTTTGATAAAATTCACCAAACATTCTCTTTGTTCTGGCTTTAAATCCTCGATCTCGGGAATCGTTGCCAACACAGAATGTCTGTCTCTTCTCTGATTGGCTGGTGCCAGAACTCACACTTCTGGGTTTTTTTGCGAACCGTCTAGTGTTTTCTGATTCTGACCTTGAGCTGAGAGAAACGAAACTAAGCACTAGGTGGCGCCAGACTGGCTAACAAGAGAATGCATCAAAACGCAAAATAAAATAAAAATACAAATAATAATAATAATAATAATATGCCGTATATTTTATTGATCATGTACAGGAGAGAATTTTTAACTTTTGCTGCTCTCCGCCGTGTTGAAAGGTCAAAGTTTATCTAAGTGTTTCATAAAAGTGGAAGTTACAACGTGAGTGGATGTTCATGTGCAATTTTGATGTCAGTTTTTGGTATTTACGATAATCACCGTATCACGTGAAGGCAACATTTGACACAAGACAAACATGTAAAATCTGTGTGTCATTTGTTCATTCATTTTTCAAAATAAAACCAAAAATAACTAAACGAAAAAACAATGATTTTCTTCGTTATTTGTCTCCAAAACCAAAATGAAAAAACAGATAACGATTTGTTTTTTCAGTTTTCGATTTTGTGTTTAAATGAAAAATGGAAAAACGGTAACGGGTTGAACCTAAACCATTTTCAGTCCTAGTCTGGTTCTGGTCTGGTCCCGGTCTCAGTCTCGGTCTCAGTCCCCGGTCTGGTTCTGATCTGAGTCCCAGTCTGGTCCCGGTCTCAGTCCCAGTCTCAGTCCAGTCCCAGTCTCAGTCCCGTCTCATCTCCGGTCTCAGTCCCCGGTCTGGTCTGATCTGAGTCCCAGTCT
>NW_026570994.1:22223534-22236034 GCF_026225935.1 Boleophthalmus pectinirostris
AGTAGTAGTAGTAGTAGTAGTAGTAGTAGTAGTAGTAGTAGTAGTAGTAGTAGTAGTAGTAGTAGTAGTAGTAGTGTAGTAGTAGTAGTAGTAGTAGTAGTAGTAGTGTAGTAGTAGTTGTTGTTGTAGTAGTAGTTGTTGTTAGTAGTAGTAGTAGTAGTAGTAGTAGTAGTAGTAGTAGTTGTTGTAGTAGTAGTAGTAGTAGTAGTAGTAGTAGTAGTAGTAGTTAGTAGTAGCATTAGTAGTAGTAGTAGTAGTAGTAGTAGTAGTAGTAGTAGTAGTGTAGTTAGTAGTAGTAGTAGTAGTAGTAGTAGTAGTGTAGTAGTAGTAGTAGTAGTAGTAGTAGTAGTAGTAGTAGTAGTTGTTGTGTATAGTAGTAGTAGTAGTAGTGGTAGTAGTAGTAGTAGTAGTAGTAGTAGTAGTAGTAGTAGTAGTAGTAGTAGTAGTAGTAGTAGTAGTAGTAGTAGTAGTAGTAGTAGTAGTAGTAGTAGTAGTAGTAGTGTAGTAGTAGTAGTAGTAGTAGTAGTAGTAGTAGTAGTAGTGTAGTAGTAGTAGTTGTTGTAGTAGTAGTAGTAGTAGTAGTAGTAGTAGTAGTAGTAGTAGTAGTAGTAGTAGTAGTAGTAGTAGTAGTCAGTAGTAGTAGTAGTAGTAGTAGTAGTAGTAGTAGTAGTAGTAGTAGTAGTAGTAGTAGTAGTAGTAGTAGTAGTAGTAGTAGTAGTAGTAGTAGTAGTAGTAGTAGTAGTAGTAGTAGTAGTAGTAGTAGTAGTAGAGTAGTAGTAGTAGTAGTAGTAGTAGTAGTAGTAGTAGTAGTAGTAGTAGTAGTAGTAGGTAGTAGTAGTAGTAGTAGTAGTAGTAGTAGTAGTAGTAGTAGTAGTAGTAGTAGTAGTAGTAGTAGTAGTAGTAGTAGTAGTAGTAGTAGTAGTAGTAGTAGTGTAGTAGTAGTAGTAGTAGTAGTAGTAGTAGTAGTAGTAGTAGTAGTAGTAGTAGTAGTAGTAGTAGTAGTAGTAGTAGTAGTAGTAGTAGTAGTAGTAGTAGTAGTAGTAGTAGTAGTAGTAGTAGTAGTAGTAGTAGTAGTAGTAGTAGTAGTAGTAGTAGTAGTAGTAGTAGTAGTAGTAGTAGTAGTAGTAGTGGTAGTAGTAGTAGTAGTAGTAGTAGTAGTAGTAGTAGTAGTAGTAGTAGTAGTAGTAGTAGTACACCAACACCTTTATGTAACAGAGGTTGTTTCTTTTGACCTATTAATTATTATTTAATTAATTCATCATTGTGTTTATCTGTCGCCTTTCAAGACGCCCAGAGACACTTTCACTCAGACTCAGTGAAGGTCAGATACTGTTGTAGCCACAGCTGCCCTGGGACAGACTGACGAAGCGCGGCTGCTCATCTGCACCATCGGCCCCTCTAACCATCACCAACACACACACACACACACACACACACACACACACACACACACACACACCAGTTTAATACGAGGCAATGTTAGGGAAGTGTCTTGCCTAAGGACACAATGACTCCTGATGTTCCCAGTGTCTCCATCCAAGTCCAGACCAGACCCGGACCAGACCCAGACCCGACCCGGACCAGACCAGACCACACCGACCCGGACCAGACCAGACCAGACCCGGACCAGACCAGACCCGACCCCCAGACCCGGACAGACCCGGACCAGACAGACCAGACGACCCGACCAGACCCAGACCAGACCCGGACCAGGACCCAGACCCGACCCCCAGACCAGACCGACCACCCGGACCAGACCCAGACCAGACCCAGACCTCTGACCAGGCTCAAGTTCTGGATCATGTAGAAAACTGTTTTTTACTCCGATTTATAATGAAAGTTCACGGGATGTGTTCAGTGTAAAAGAGAAAACACAGACTGGTGCACTGAGTCTGAGCAGAGAGCGCGGGTGAGGGGGGTGGGTGGGGGTAAGTGGGTGGGGGTGGGTGAGGGTGGGTGGGGGGTGGGTGGGGTGGTGGGTGCCAGCGCCTGAGTCCCGGTCCTGTCCTTGTATGGACCGGACCCGGAGCCGAGTCTCGGTCTGTAACCAAAACAAAACACAGAGGTTTAATCCAGACTCATTGTGTTTGGACTCGGACACAAACGCACAATGAACACACACTGAACACACACAAACACACACTGAACACACACAAACACAACACACACAAACACACACTGAACACACACAAACACACACTGAACACACCAAACACACTGACACACACAACACACACTGAACACACACACACACTGAACACACACACAAACACACACACACACAAACACACACTGACACACACACACACTGACCACAACAAACACACACTGAACACACACACACACACACACACAAACACACACTGAACACACACAAACACACACAAACACACACTGAACACACACAAACACACACTGAACACACCAAACACACTGAACACACACAACACACACTGAACACACACAAACACACACTGAACACACAAACACACACTGAACACACACAAACACACACTGAACACACACACACACACACTGAACACACACAACACACACACAACACAAACACACTGACACACACAAACACACACTGAACACACACAAACACACTGAAACACACAACACACACTGAACACACACACAAACACACTGAACACACACACACACACTGAACACACACAAACACACTGAACACACACAACACACACTGAACACACACACACACAACACACACAAACACACTGAACACACACACAAACACACTGAACACACACAACACACACACTGAACACACACAAACACAAAAACACACACACCAAACACACACTGAACACACACTGAAAACACACACTGACACACACACAAACACACACTGACACACACAAACACACTGAACACACACAAACACACACAAAAAACACACACTGCACACACAACACACACTCACAAACACACACTGAACACACACAAACACACACTGAACACACACAAACACAACACACGAACACACACACACACACACACTGAACAACACACAACACACTGAACAACACACAAACACACTGAACACACACAAACACACACTGAAAACACAACACACACTGAACACACACAAACACACACTGAACACACACACACAGCACACAAACACACACACACACACACTGAAACACCAACAACACCACCACACACACCAAACACACACTGACACACACAACACTGAACACACACAAACACACACTGACACACACAAACACACACTGACACACACACACACACACTGAACACACACAAACACACACTGACAACCAACAACACACTGAACACACACAACACACAACACACACAAAAACACAACACTGACACACACAACACACTGAACAAACACAACACAAACACACACTGAACACCACAAACACACTGAAACAAACACACACTGAACACACAAACAACACACTGAACACCACACACACACACACACAGCACTGAACACACAAACACACTGAACACACAAACACACACTGACACACACACACAAAACACACTGAACACACACAAACAACACTGAAACACACACAAACACACTGAACACACACAAACCACACTGAACACAACACACAACTGAAACACACACACACACACACAAACACACTGACACACACAACACACACACAAACACACAAACACACAAACACACTGAACACACACAACACACCTGAACACACACAACACACACACACACAAACACACTGAACACACACTGAAACAACACACTGAACACACACTGAACACACACAACACACACACTGAACACACAAACACACACTGAAACACACACTGAACACACACACACACACACACACACACACACTGAAACACACAAACACACTGAACACACACACAACACACACAAACACACTGAAACACACACAAACACACTGAACACACACAACACACTGAACACACACAAACACACACTGAACACAAACACACACAACACACACTGAACAACACACAACACACTGAACACACACAAACACACACTGAACAACACACACAAACACACTGACACACACACAACACACACACACAACACACTGAACACACACAACACACACACAACAAACACACTGACACAACACAAACACACTGAACACACAAACAACAAGACAACACACACTGAACACACACTGAACACAACACACACACACACACAAACACACTGAACACACACAAACACACTGAACACACACAACACACACTGAACACACACAAACACATGACACACACACAACACACTGACACACACAAACACACTGAACACACACACACACTGAACACACACAACACACACTGAACACACACACACACACAAACACACAAACACACACACACACTGAACACACAAACACACACTGAACACACACAAACACACTGAACACACACACACACACACAAACACACTGAACACACAAACACACTGAACACACACACAAACACACTGAACACACACAAACACACACTGAACACACACAAACACACACAAACACACTGAACACACACAAACACACACTGAACACACACAAACACACTGAAACACACACACAACACACACACAAACACACTGAAACACACACACACACAAACACACACTGAACACACACAAACACACAACACACACACACACACACACACTGACACACACACAACACAAACACACTGAACACACACAAACACACACTGAACACACACAAACACACACTGAACACACACAAACACACACAACAACACACACTGAACACACACAAACACACACCACACACAACACACACAAACACACACTGACACACACACACACACACACACACACACACTGAACACACACAAACACACTGACACACACACACACACACACACTGAACACACACAAACACACTGAACACACACAAACACACACTGACACACACAAACACACACTGAACACACACTGAACACACAAACACACACTGAACACACACAAACACACACTGAACACACACAAACACACTGAACACACAAACGCACACTGAACACACACTGAATATATTGTATACAACTACTGTTACTACTTCTACTATTTCTACTACTACTACTATTGTACCTTACCTTGAACCTTTCTATAGTAGTATGTAGTAGTACAGTATATAGTAGTTATAGTACAGTATAATATACTGTACTACTACCACTATATACTGAGTATATAGCGGTTGTAGTACAGTATATAGTATTAGTAGTAGCAGTAGTATATAGTAGTAGTAGAAGTACAGTATATAATAATAGTAGTCGTACTGTATAGTGTTGTGCTCCAGGTGAGTCCTGTGAAGTAGTAGTATTATATAGTAGTATTAGTAGTAGTAGTAATATAGTATATAGTAGTAGTAGTATTTAGTATTAGTATAGTCTTTAGTCGTAGTAGTAGTATATAGTAGTAGTATAGTTTATAGTAGTGTTGTGCTCCTCCAGGTGCGTTCTGTAAAGTACTACAGTATATAGTTGTAGTAATAGTAGTATGCAGTTGTAGTAGTATAGTAGTATACTGTAGTGTTGTGCTCCAAGTGAGTCCTGTGAAGTAGTAGTAGTATACAGTAGTAGTAATAGTAATAGTAGTATATAATAATAGTAGTAGTATACTGTAGTGTTGTCCTCCAGGTGAGTGGTGTGAAGTAGTAGTAGTAGTAGTAGTAGTATATAGTAGTAGTAGTAGTGATATACAACAGTAGTAGTATAGTGTGTTCCAGGTGTGTGTTGTGAAGCCCGCGGTGGCGCCCTCTGCTGGTGAACACAGGTAAAAGTTGAAGTACATGAAGGTCAAATCCTGGATCCCAAACGTCACGTGTCTGACTCCAGAACGACGACGATGATGATCCAATAACGACGACGACGTTTACGATTCTGTTAACGACGCGATCGCTCAAAGTGACAACAAAACACAAACACACACTCATCTGGAAATCAGTCCTGTTGAAGTCCTGGTTTAGATCTCACGCAGTCCTGGTTTAGACCTGGTTTAGATCTCACGCAGTCCTGGTTTAGACCTGGTTTAGTCCAAGTTCAGACCTAGAATTTTTAGTTTTTTTTTATTCTTTTTTTTTTTTTTTATAGTACTTAAAGGTAAAAAATAGAGCCCGACCGATATATCGGCTGGCCGATATTATCGGCTAATACGGGCACCTGGAGACATATCGGCTATCGGCCGATATGCTTGCTGATATGAGCCGATATGTCACGTGGGCATGTTATACCTCGTTATAAAGCTTAGACTCTCTACATTCTGTTCATTTAATCCAATTTACAGACAGATAAATGTCCTAATATGTGGCTCTGCGTCAGTATTTATCTGTGGTGTAACTTGTCTGTGTCTGTGTCCGTACTGTCCCTGAACACACCACAGAGTGACGTCACTTCACTCGCGTGTGTTTGTTTACACCCGCAGACGTGCGCAACACTGAGATTATTTTCTTTTTTCGGACAATCGGTTTGAGTCTGGATTAAAAGGACATTTATTAGTTCAGACTTGTGATGTGGGAGGAGCCTGTGTGATGTGGGAGGAGCCTGTGTGAGCGGTGAGTGTTGGAAATACATCGACTTTGAAGCTAGTTTAGGTTTTGTTAGCGGATTAGCTGCTGTAGCTCCTGCACATAAACAGACTGTTTTCTATTGGTCTATTGTAAAGTGTTTATATTGGCCGTATATTTGTTACTGGACCAGTATTGATATGTAAATGAGCTGTGAATAGACGTGTGAATGATCCACATTTATGCATATAATTAATTACCGCGGTGCGCACGGCTAAAAGCTAATAGCGGTAGTTTATTTACTAGCTAGGAGTTATGTGTCGCGATCGAAGCGGCTCTTAGCGCGAACAAGCGGGAGCATGTTTCTTATTGGGAGCCGTGTTTTCTCTTTTTCTCACTTTTTCTCTTCATGTCGCATGTCGACCCGTAGTTTGACAGCAGCAGCGGCTGAAAACGAAACTTTCAGAAATCTGCGTGTGCATAGGATTAAAAAAAAGTGCATATTTGGCTGCAGTTCAGCATAAAATGAATAAACCAGGACTAAACTTGGGCCCGAGTGCAGGAGAGAGATAGAAACCGAGTCCCGACACTCAGTCCTGGTTCAGTTTCTGGTTTAGTCCTGTTTGCAACAAAACCAATCTCAAGAGTCGCTTGGGAGCCGAAAGAGCCAGCTGCTTTAGTGAGCCGAGCCAAAAGAGCCGGTTCTACAAAAAAAACAAAAAAAACTGGAATCCCCATCACTAGTAGCTAGAATGTGATGCAAAAATGCCATTAGGCCAAACTACTGTCTGTAAATATGATGTAAAGAGTCAAAATAACAATAAATGTTGCCTAAATAAACCCAATTTAGAATCAACTAGAGCCAAACCTAAGTTTTTTAATCAATTCAAGATTTACAGTGAATTTTTACATCACTAAATATATCGGTGATTATATCGGCAGCGCCAACTCCCATTATATCGGTTTTATATCAGCCACAACAAAATCCATATCGGTCGGGCTCTAGTAAAAAATGACTCCTGTGAGCTACAACTACTACTACTACTACTACTACTACTACTACTACTACTACTACTACTACTACTACTACTACTACTACTACTACTACTACTACTACTACTACTACTACTACTATTACTATTATTGCAACTCCTTCTCCTCCAACTACTACTACTACTACTATTATTACTACTGGTACTTCTGCTACTACTACGACTTCTCCTCCTCCTCCTACTACTACTACTCCAATTATTAATACTACTATTACTTCATTAATATTTTGAACATTTAAACAACAATTACAAGTGCATCTAAACTTCCTGCACATTTGAAAAAGGCCTCAAAATAACCGTATAAAAGTACAAATATATAAAAACATAAAAGTATGAGTATAAAAACGTAACTGTATAAAAATATAATTGTAAAAAAAATATATAAAAGTATAAAAAATATAACTGTATAAACATATAGAAATATAAAAATCTAAAAGTGTAAGTGTGTTCTTGTGGCGCTCACACAGTTGAGGCTCGTTTGACCTCGGGCTGCGTCCAAATGCACAAAGTGATGCATTAAAGGAAGTAGGACACACTCGTCTCCTTTACGCTCATTGAGTCTGGACAAAAGTGCTGTGGTGCCTTCGCTGACCCTCCCCCGTGCGTAAAGCTCACGCTCGGCCCCGGGATGAGGCCGGAGTCACGTTCAGGGCCAGTGGGACGTTTCACGCTCGTGTTAAAGCCCCGGGAAACACGACATGTGTCACTTCAAACGCCACGCAAAAACACAGACCACGCCCCCCAGGAACAGACCACACCCCCAGAAAAAGACCACGCCCACCAGGAACACAGACCCCGCCCCCAGAGGCAGAAATCACGCCCACAAGAACAGAAACCACGCCTCCAGGAACAGAGACCACGCCCATAGGAACAGAGACCACGCCCCCAGGAACAGATACAGACCCCCCGGGGATTGATCACACCAACATGTTTGTACACAAAACACAAATGGAGGGAGAGAAGGAGGGAGAGGAGAGAGGGAGGAAGAGAGAGAGGTCTGTTATTGTGATAAAGGATAAATTACATGACAAACACATTTTAAAGGTGTAATATGTAACTTTTCTGGTGGGGGTTAGTCACACTGCTGGTCTTAATATCTCTCTCTCTCTCTCTCTCTCTCTATCTATCTGTCTATTTCTGTCTCTCTCTTTCTCTCTAAGACTGTCTATCTCTGTCTCCCCCTCTCTTTCTTTCTCTCTCTCTCCTCTCTCTTTATTCTCTCTCTCTCTTCTCTCTCTCTCTCTCTCCTCTCTCTCTCTCTCTTCTCTCTCTCTCTTCTCTCTCTCTCTCTCTCTCTCTCTCTCCTCTCTTTCTCTTCTCCTCTCTCTCTTTATTTCTCTCCTCTCTTTCTCTCTCTCCTCTCTCTCTTTCTCTCTCTCCTCCCTCTCTCTCTCTCCTCTCTGTCTCTTTCTCTTCTCCCTCTCTCTCTCTTCCTCTCCTCTCTCTTTCTCTCTCTCCTCTCTCTTTATTTCTCTCTTTCTTTATTTCTCTCTCCTCTCTCTCTCTCTCTCTCTCCACCCTCTCTCCCTCTTTCTCTCTCTATCTCTGTTTCTCTCTCTCTCTCTCTCTCTCTCTCTCTCTCTCTCTCTCCTCTCTCTCTTTCTCTCTCTCTCTCTCTCTCTCTCCTCTCTCTCTCTTCTCTCTTCTCTCTCTCTCTTTCTCTCTCTCCTCTCTCTCTTCTCTCTCTCTCTCTTCCTCTCTCTTTCTCTCTCTCTCTTTATTTCTCTCCTCTCTCTTTTTCTCTCTCTCTCTCTCTCTCTCTCCACCCTCTCTCTCTATCTGTTTCTCTCTCTCCTCTCCCTTCATCTCTCTCCTCTCTCTCTCTTTTTCTCTCTCCTCCCTCTCTCTCTATGTCTGTTTCTCTCTCTCTCTGTTTCTGTCTTTCTCTTCTCTCTCTGTTTCTCTCTCTCCTCTCCCTTCATCTCTCTCCTCTCTCTCTCTCTTCTCCCTCTTTCTCTCTCTATCTCTGTTTCTCTCTCTCCTCTCCCTTCATCTCTCTCCTCTCTTTCTCTTTCTTCTCTCTCCCCCCTCTATCTTCTCTCCTCTCTTTCTCTTTCTCTCTCTCCTCTCTCTCTTTATCTCTCTTTATTTCTCTCCTCTCTCTTCTCTCTTCTTCTCTCCTCTCTCTCTCTCTCCTCTCTCTCTCTTTCTCTCTCTCTCTCTTCTCTCTCTCTCTCTCTCTCTCTCTCTCTCTCTCTCTCTCTCTCTCTGTCTTTCTCGGTCTGTGTGAGACTCAGTTTGAGTTTGGTTGATATTTGGAGCCGTGTTACATCACCTGTTCTTAAGTTTAACAATATTTACGTATTTTTTTCCCCCTGATGTATTTTGTAAAAACGTCACACACTCTGCCTCAGGACACACACACACACACACACACACACACACACACACACACACACACACACACACACACACACACACACATTCAGGTCAGAGAAAGTCAACAGCAGATCTGGACCAGAGCGTTTTACTCCAGAAGATAATGGATGAATGTATCTGCAGCGTCGATGGATTAAGGATAAAACTGCACTTTGTAACTTTTCAAATGGGGGGGTTCACTACCTGCTGGTCCGTGGCATGTTCCAGAGAATGGCCCCGCTCTCACACACACATCGTGATTAAACCTGAGGCCCTCCCGCTCTCGCCGACACGTCCCGATTCTGACAAATGTGTTAAGCAGAAACTCTCCATCTGCTCGTCCTCCTCCTGCTGCTGAAGCTCTGAGCTCTGCCCTCTGCTCTACACAACAACACAACAACAACACAAACAACAACACAACAACAACACAACAATACAACAGAGACAACAACACAACACAACACAACACAGACAATACATCAGTGTTGTGTTCTGTGAAAGGGCCAATATTACACAGTTTTCTTTAAATCTCTGTTCTAATGTCGTTTCTTCATCACAAACAGACCTGGAATTGTGTTTTGTTTTATTCACATGTTTAACACACAAACCTGCACATTTAGGCTTTAGGAGTTCTTCTCTAAAACACCTTGTGATGTCACACTGTGGTATTACAGGAAGTGCTCCACTGTGTTTTTAAACTCCACTCCACACACCTTCACTAGAATCACGTGGATCATTTCAGACGTGGAATTGTCAAATCTGAAGGAACCAGTTGGGCCAAGTTCATGAAATTTTAAATGTAAATGTATTGTTTTACTTTGCCTGGAATGTCCCACAGTATGGAATTAAATATATCTATCTCCATGCCAACAAGCAGAAGCTACCACCAGACCAAGTCACGTGTCAGATCTGTGGAGAAGTGCAAGTATATATTTTTTTTATTAATAAACAAAACTGCCCTGTTCAGTTTATAATGACAACTGGTAAAAATTAAACTTAGAAATGTGTGTAAAAGTAAAAAAGGAAACTGGAATTGAATGTAAGCTTGCTAAACAAATAATAATAATAAGTAAATAAATGGCGCCATCTGCTGTTCGATAAAGCAAACTACAACATGGGAATATTGTAAGAGTCAGTGGAGCTGAACAGTGACCGGCCGCTCTGTTTCTTATTTAATTTTCCACTGACATTGTTAAAAAATCTACTACTAAGAGTTCAGAGACACTGCAGCGTCCGAAAAACAGATTTAAAACTCAAGATTCTGTGAAATGTTTGAAGAACTTTCACTTTTAAATAACAGCGGAGACTCAATGTTTACGTTTGTAAATGTAAACATAAAGAGACTAAACCCGGACTAAACCAGGACTAAACCAGGACTAACCAGGACTAACCCAGGACTAACCCAGGACTAACCCAGGACTAAACCCAAGACTAAACCAGGATTAACCCAGGACTAACCCAGGACTAAACCAGGACTAACCAGGACTAACCCAGGACTTAAACCCAGGACTAAACCCGGACTAAACCCAGGATTAACCCAGGACTAAACCCAGGACTAAACCCGGACTAAACCAGGACTAAACCAACTAAAGGACTAAACCAGGATTAAACCAGGACCAGGAACCAGGACTAAACCAAGACTAAACCCAGGACTAAACCAGGACCTAAACCAGGACTAAACCCAGGACTAAACCCGGACTAAACCAGGACTAAACCGGACTAAAGGACTAAACCAGACTAAACCAGGACTAAACCAGGACTAAACCAGGACTAAAACCAGGACTAAAACCAGGACTAAAACCAGGACTAAACCAAGACTAAACCCGGACTAAACCAGGACTAAACCAGGACTAAACCAGGAGGACTAAACCAGGACTAAACCAGGACTAAACCAGGACTGACTAAACCAGGACTAAAAACCAGGACTAAACCAGGACTAAACCAGGACTAAACCAGGACTTAAAACCAGGACTAAAACCAGGACTAAACCAGGACTAAACCAGGACTAAACCAGGACTAAACCAGGTCTAAACCAGGACTAAACCAGGACTAAACCAAGACTAAACCAGGACTAAACCAGGACTAAACCAGGACTAAACCAGGACTGAACCAGACCGGAACCAGACTGGGACTGGGACCAGGACGAGGACTGAGACCAGGACCAGACCAGGACCAGACCGAGACAATTCCAGAGGCTGAAATGATCCAAATGATTCTAGTTTAGGTGTGTGTAGTTTAAAAACACAGTGGAGCACTTCCTGTTCCACCACGTGACATCACGAGGTGGCACAGACCAGAGCGTTTCCAGGTTACGAGACGAACTTTAGACAGAACTCACTTTGCTCCATTCGCCAAAACTGCAGAATCATGGTGCATTGGCAGAAAATTATGATCTGGTTTTAAAGCCAATGCGGAACTTTTCACCCAACACACGTTTGGACGCAGAAAAGTGACTGAAGTTTCCTTTTTAAAACTGTGCCGGGAAACTTTGGGCATATTTTGTAAACTTTTTAGTATTTTTAAATGTGTGTGATCG
>NW_026570994.1:22243534-22261034 GCF_026225935.1 Boleophthalmus pectinirostris
GGTTTAGTCCTGGTTTAGTCCTGGTCCTGGTTTAGTCCTGGTTTAGTCCTGGTTTAGTCCTGGTTTAGTCTGGTTTAGTCCTGGTTTAGTCCTAGTTTAGTCCTGGTTAGTCCTGGTTTAGTCCTGGTTTAGACCTGGTTTAGTCCTGGTTTTAGTCCTGGTTTAGACCTGGTTTTTAGTCCTGGTTTAGACCTGGTTTAGTCCTGGTTTAGACCTGGTTTAGTCCTGGTTTAGTCCTGGTTTAGACCTGGTTTAGTCCTGGTTTAGTCCTGGTTTAGTCCTGGTTTAGACCTGGTTTAGTCCTGGTTTAGTCCTGGTTTTAGACCTAGTTTAGACCTGGTTTTAGTCCTGGTTTAGTCCTGGTTTAGTCCTGGTTTTAGACCTGGTTTAGTCCTGGTTTAGACCTGGTTTAGTCCTGGTTTAGTCCTGGTTTTAGACCTGGTTTAGTCCTGGTTTAGACCCTAGTTTAGACCTGGTTTAGTCCTGGTTTAGTCCTGGTTTAGACCTGGTTTTAGTCCTGGTTTAGACCTAGTTTAGACCTGGTTTTAGACCTGGTTTAGTCCTGGTTTAGTCCTGGTTTAGACCTGGTTTAGTCCTGGTTTAGACCTAGTTTTAGACCTGGTTTAGTCCTGGTTTAGTCCTGACCTAGTTTAGACCTAGTTTAGACCTGGTTTAGTCCTGGTTTTAGACCTGGTTTAGACCTGGTTTAGACCTGGTTTAGACCTGGTTTAGACCTGTTTAGTCCTGGTTCAGTCCTGGTTTAGACCTGGTTTAGACCTAGTTTAGACCGTTTAGTCTAGTCCTGGTTTAGACCTGGTTTAGACCTGGTTTAGACCTGAGTTTAGACCTGGTTTAGACCTAGTTTAGACCTAGTTTAGTCCTGGTTTAGTCCTGGTTTAGACCTGGTTTAGACCTGGTTTAGACCTGGTTTAGACCTGTTTAGTCCTGGTTTAGTCCTGGTTTAGACCTGGTTTAGACCTGGTTTAGACCTGGTTTAGACCTGGTTTAGACCTGGTTTAGACCTAGTTTAGTCCTAGTTTAGTCCTGGTTTAGTCCTGGTTCAGTCTCTGCGGTTAAATCATTTCAGATCTTCACTGTCGATTTCTGTTTTGCAAAAATGTAAAAATAGTCACACGGCACAGAGTTCATTCTTACAGCCTCTTTTCCAACACAATGATCCATTATCCATCCAAGAATCCACAGCATCAGGGCCAAAAACTTTGTATAGTCCGATTCTAAATGTTATCTTTTTTAGCTGATACATATTTGTGTCACTCAAGGCCACAGAAAAGAACATTTTGCACTTTAAATGCAGTCGAGTAAAACGCTTCAGATTCGCTCCGGGGACGCGTCACTGTTCGGCCGTTAACGCTCCACCTGCTGCCCGAGGACGAAACTGTGAGTAAATAAACTTGAAAAGCGAATCGTTTTAGACTTCATTAATGCACAAAACGTTCACGGCAAACTGTGACGTCAGTACGTGTGTGATTTTGAGCGTTTTTATCAGTTTGGACGCGATAAAGTCACGACATTAAACGTTAAACTGTTAAACGTTTTTTGGATGCAGACGATGCGGGGCAGCTCCATCTCCTGAACATCCCAGTCTAAATATTACACTTTTATTATATTTATCTCATATTTAGACTGTTTATATCGTTGTGTTGAGTTGTAACGCTGCTCCGTGCTGATCTTTGGGTCCGGTTCTGGTTCCGGACGCCGCTCCAGACGCGCTCCTCTCGGCTCCGGAGCGTCCGTGACTCCGGTGTCTAAGCTGGGTGTATTTTTAACCACAGATCATTGTTATCTGTGGAGCGTGGAGTGAGCAGAGCGGAATAAAAAAGAAAAAGAAAAAGCGGGGACATCCCTGGTTTGTGGTGGACGGAAATAATCAAACTGTGACTCGAGTGCGTAACGGAGGAGAAGTGTTCTGCGCTGCGCACTAATGTGAGTCTGTGCAGTCACGTTTCTTTATGCTTTTGTCATTTTTAAGCAGCTTTTCTGTGTTTTACTTAAACAAATGACAGTTTATGCATCTATTTACTCTTGTCAGGTGTTAAATTGTTCCAAAATAAGGACATTTGTTGTACAAAACTTGGACAAATTACTTGTATAACTCTGCAGGGACAGGGGACACTGGGTTCAAATCTGGGGCTGTCCCGGGTCAGTGGGGACGTCTGGACACCCCAGTGTGGAGTGTTGAGTTAAGACTAAAGTGCAGTCATGCCGATGCCTTAATACAATAAAGTAATAATAGGTAATAAAAGGTCAAACTTTTAACAACAATTCAAACTTATTTTCTTTTCCCCAGGTTCAGTTGTTCCAAAATAGGGACATTTCTTGTACAAAACTGAGACATATTACTGTCTGCAGGGACAGGGGACACTGGGCTCCAAACTGGGACTGTCCCGGGTCAAAAGGAACGTTTGGACACCTCATTTTTTTGCTTGACAAAAACAAATACTTTTCATGTTTTCTGTGGCAGTGTTTCGTTTAGAGCCAGATCTGACGTCGTCCCTAAACTTTACTCTTGTCAGGTGTCAAATTGTTCCAAAATAGGGACATTTGTTGTATAAAACTTGGACAAATTACTGTTCTTGGACAAATCTGCAGGGACAGGGGACACTGGGTTCAGAACTGGGACTGTCCTGGGTCAACACAAACATCTGGACGCCCCAGTGTGGAGTGTTGACTGTTGAGTTGAGACTAAAGTGCAGTAAAGTCGGATCCTTAATACAATAATGTAACAAAAGGACAAACTTTTAACAACAACTAAAACATATTTTCTTTTCCACAGGTGACAGTTTCTCTCCTGAGTGTCGTCCGTCCAGAGCTGTGATCAGAAGTAAGTACTTTTCATAGTTTCTGTCACAGTGAGTGTTTAGTTTAAACTCTTGAGACTCTGTGTCCTCAAACAAGGACATTACATGTTTGTCTCTTAGCACCATGATCCCCATTGTTTAAAACTTTGACCTGTCAGTCAAACTGAGGGACACTCGCACCGTGTTCTGATGACATCACAACATCACACCAACTTCAGTGGATGAAAAATGGTGGGAAAATCAACAAAAATCTTCTCCAGCAGCTCCCAAAACAAAAAAACAGCAAGGTCAAGTTTATGTCCAAATTTTATGAATGAAACCAAAGTATTTATGTACAATAACGTCTGTTCACATCTTATATATCTTCACATCTTCATCTGGCATTAAAATGTGACACATTTGATTCCAGGCGACTAGAGCGTCAGGACATGTCACGTCCTCGTTTGACGACATTGGAACTTTAATGTTATTGATTGTACCGTGTTATTTGCTGAACTTGAATGAGTTTACTCGTGTTGTAGTGGAGATCAAACTAATGGAGACCAAGACCAGTCCGAGACCACAAAGTCCTGAGACCAGGACAAGACCAAGGCCAAGTGCCATCAAGACCGAGACAAGACCCAGTCCAAATGTGCTCGAGTCCGAGACGAGACCAAGACTGTTACAAAGTGGTTTTGAGTCTGGTCTCGAGACCAACACCAGTTTACACCACTAGAGTTTACATCTGTAAATAGTTCATTTAAGTGGCACATTTTCTGGTGTCATACAGTAAGATCGACAGTGTTCTCATAGAAGAATCTACTTCCTGTATAAAAACTAAGTTTAGTTCTGATACTGATTAGGTTCTACTTATCCCAAACAGCAAGGAAATAAAAAAATACACCCCAGACAAAAGCTCGGGCGAGATCTGACTTTGTGCCTAAACTTTACTCTGCTCAGGTGTTAAATTGGTCAAAAATAGAGACTTCTCTTGTACAAAACTGGTACAAATGAGTGTTTTTGGACAAATCTTCTGGGACAGGGGCACTGGGCTCAAAACTGGGACTGTCCCGCGGAAATAGGAATGTCTGGACACCTTTTTTTTTTAGCATTGCTTGAAAAAAACAAATACTTGTCATGGTTTCTGTGACAGTGAGTGTTTAGTTTAGAGCCAGATCTGACTTTGTCCCTAAACTTTACTCTTGTCAGGTGTTAACTTGTTTCAAAATAGGCACATTTCTTGTATAAAACTGGGACAAATTAATGTTTTTGTATAAATCTGCTGTGACACGGGACACTGGGCTCAAAACTCGGACCGTCCCGGGTCAATAAAAACGTTTGGTCACTTTATTTTTTTAGCATCGCCTGACAAAACCGAATATTTAAAACGAGCTACGCAAATAAGCGAAGAACATACAAATAAAAACGTGATACGCGTGAAATTATCGGTGTCAACAGCGAAAAAAACAAAACACGCTACGCTACACCAGCTTATATAACACGGTGTCGAGTGCGCGCGCTTACCTGTATTTACCTGCACGTCCCCTGACCACGCGCACCTCCACGCACGGTGCACGCGGGTGATGCTGCGGTGGGCGGGGTCGCGTGGTGCCTCATATTTGCCCCTCGTGCCCGTCACAAAACCCGCGTTCGCCTGGAGCACGCGACCAGAAAAGACCCGGTCCCGTCCAAAAAAAACAAACAAACAACAAAACAAAAAACGAAAAAACGAAGCTCTGGATGCGGGTTTGTTGGACAGACGCAAACGTAAAGGTGAGTGACGCTGCGTGCAAACTTGACGTGCCTGTACGTCTCACCTGACGCTTTACTGTAGCGGATTTTAAGGTCACACTGTAAGTTAATGTTAAATAATTAAAAAGCTTGTTTACGTAACCTTCTGGAAAAGCACTGATCGTAACAGGCGCAGTGTTCAGCCTATTTCTTATTTGTATTTTTAGGGTTTGTTGCTATGGAGACGTCGTTGCTCTGCCTGGAATGTTCCACAGTGTGACATTAAACAGGTCTACTTTTATTTATTGCGTTTATTTAGTTACAAATTAAAAAAAAAAAACATCGATAAAGAGACTGTGAGCGGGGTCGCCTCTCCACAGATCTGACCTGTAACTCACTCTGGTTCAGACCTGGTTCAGTCCTGGTTTAGTCCTGGTTTGCTCCTGGTTTAGACCTGGTTTGGTCCTGGTTTAGACCTGGTTGAGTCCTGGTTTAGACCTGGTCCAGTTCTGGTTCAGTTCTGGTTTAGTCCTGATTTAGTCCTGGTTTAGTTCTAGTTCAGTCCTTGTTTAGTCCTGGTTCAATTCTGGCTTAATCCTGGTTTAGTCCTGTTTTAGTCCTGGTTAGGTCCTGGTTTAGTTCTGGTTTAGTCCCAGTTTATTCCTGGTTCAGTCCTGGTTTAGTCCTGGTCCAGTTCTGGTTTAGTCCTGGTTTAGTCCCAGTTTATTCCTGGTTTAGTCCTGGTCCAGTTCTGGTTTAGTCCTGGTTTAGTCCCAGTTTAATCCTGGTTCAGTCCCGGTTTAGTCCTGGTTTATTCCGAGTTTAGTCCTGGTTTAGTCCAAGTTCAGTCCTGCTTCAGTCCTGGTTTATAACTGAATTGTAATTACATCATTAATAATAATACAGTAATAATAATAATAATAATAATAATAATAATAATAATAATAATAATAATAGACCATATGACTCAATAGTAGAAATATAAATTAAATATTTTATGAACCAATAGACTCTTGTGGCCACGTGAAAAAAGCCTCCAAACTTTTACTACGACTGAGATATGAATGAAAATGAACTGTAAACATATTTATTATTCCAGTCTTCAGACACGTACATGAAGCACACAAACACCAACATAACATGACACAACATGAATTAAATCATCAAATTAAACGTACATAAAAGGAGGGGCAGTTTAACGTGCAACCGAAATTTAAACACATAAACAGTTTAGAACAATAATCCAATCAGGTACGTTTATTCTTCAGATATTTTATGTTAGGTTTAGGTTCTTTTTCCCCAGGTGTGTGAGAGTAGAAAAGCCCCTCGTCCCGGTTTATCGTCCCGTGGACATGTTTCCGTATTCCGACTGCCTCTTTAATCCAGCGACGGTGTTTGTTTGCTCCATCTCAGTCCAGAACGACGTGCTTCTCTCTTTTACAGCGTCACAAACGGACCATTTGAGTTGTTCTTGTCCCGCTTTGTGTTTTGTTGCTCGCGTTTCGCCTTCGCTGTTTCCTTCTCGCGTTCTGTTCTATGTTCCTTTTTTTATGTTCTGAACGCCCTCCCTGTTTCTTTTCCTGATGTGTGTTTTACTGCAGAACATGCAGACGTTTTGTATACGATGTTACATTTACGCCGTCGAAACTGTCAGGTATGAAAACAAACTCTTGGTCTGAAGAAAGAACCTGATAACATAACTTAGGAACTAGGGATGGGCATGATTAGTCGATTAATCGACAATTGACCATTAAGAATTTCATCGATTACGTTCATTTTTAATCAACAAACTGGATGTAGGTTGTTGTGCGTAGCGTAGGGCGACCAAACGTCCATGTCCGGGGACAAACAGGGTCTGTACATGTAGCTCTCTGTGCATCAAAAGGAGCGAGACACAAACAGTGGGTCAGTCTGCAACGTGCAGAAACGCAAATGTGTTTTTAACGATGATTTGGACAAGAAATTCCACACTTTCCGTTCTAATCGGGACAAGTGTGAGTCCATGTGCACAGTGTATAAAGCAGCACATATGTTTCTGTGTCCAATGGGAAAAAGTTCACCAGGACACAGAAAACATGAAAAAGTTTTTCCAGGTGAGAGTCGCTCAATGTGGATGACGAGGCCCCGCGCCCCCCTCCCCCCGTACGCTGTCCTGGTTTTGACAAACACAAATCTGGTCACACTGACCTGTATTCACCTGAGTCATGTCTTTTAATCCGACAGAAGTTGAACCACATCAGCGACACAAGAGCTGATTTTATTTTCTTCGCTTAGTTTATGCAAATTAGTCATGAGGTTTTAAGGTTTTTTGTTTCTGTGAGATTTGCACAAATCTGCATTAAACACATTCTAATTCCCATAACAGTAATGAAATCTATTACTCTGTGACATCACAAGGTGGAACAGAGTATTTTGAGCTTTGGAGATGTAGAGATTTACTCTAACCTGTGAATGAAAAAAAACATAATTCCAGGTCTGTTTTTGAGGAGGAAACAGTTTTTGAATCGGTTCAGACTGGAATCCACTCATTTATTTATTGAAGTTTATTATGACATTAGTGTGAAAGTGAAAGTTCATGTTTGTTTGTTTGTTTCATTTTATTTTCAGGTTGCGCTTTCAACTTCCTGGACAAACTCACCGAAACTTCAACCTGCAAAGATTTTCAGTCACGACTCGTCACAGAAATGTAGCAGCCCTTTTTTTTTCACCGAACAGGCAACTTTTTAAACTAAAAAAGAAGAATTGTAGTTTTTTTTGGAGCAACTCTACGTAAAAAAAACTACAAACATGGCTGCCAGTGCTACGATGGAAGCCGCTGACATCATCGTCGTGACCGTGTACTTCTTACTGGTCCTCGCCATCGGTCTGCTGGCCATGTGGAAAGCCAACCGCGGCACCGTGAGCGGCTACTTCCTGGCCGGCCGCTCGATGAACTGGGCGGCCGTCGGCGCGTCGCTCTTCGTCAGCAACATCGGCAGCGAGCACTTCATCGGGCTCGCCGGATCGGGGGCGGCCAGCGGGATCAGCGTCGCCGCGTGGGAGCTCAACGCTTTGCTGCTCCTCCAGTTGCTCGGCTGGCTCTTCATCCCGGTTTACATCCAGTCCGGGGTTTACACGATGCCCGAATATTTGTCCAAACGATTCGGCGGAAAACGGCTCAAAGTGTATTTCGCCACGCTCAGTCTCGTGCTTTACATTTTTACTAAACTGTCCGTGAATCTGTACACCGGCGCCTTGTTCATCCAGGAGTCGTTAGGGTGGAACCTCTACCTGTCAATCATCCTGCTCATCGCCATGACGGCCGTTCTGACGGTGACGGGCGGACTGGCGGCGGTGATCTACACGGACGTGATCCAGGCCGTCCTGATGATCGGCGGAGCGCTGACGCTGACCGCGATGAGCCTCGTCAAAGTGGGAGGACTTCAAGGTATTTACAGAATCTGTGTGTCGATCGTTCAGTCGTTTTTTCTAAATAAAATCAAAAATAAGAAAATGAAAAAAAATCAAAAAAACAATGATTTTCTTCGTTATTTGTCTCCAAAACCAAAATAAAAAACAGATAATGATTCGGTTTTTCAGTTTTCGATTTTGTGTTTCAATTAAAAATGGAAAAAAACTAATAAAGGACTGAACCAGGACTAAACCAGAACTACACCAGAACTAAAACAGGTCCGGGAACCAGACCAGGACTGAGACTAGGACTGAGTGCGGGAACCAGACCAGGACCAAGACTGGGACCAGATCAGGACTGAGAACAGGACCAGTTCGTGATTGAGACCAGGACTGAGACCGGGACCAGATCAGGACCAGACCGGGACTGAGACCGGGACCGAGACCGGGACCAGATCAGGACCAGACCAGGACTGAGACCGGGACCAGATCAGGACCAGACCGGGACTGAGACCGGGCCCAGATCATGACTGAGACCAGGGCTGAGACCGGGACCAGACAAGGACCAGATTGTGATTGAGACTGGGACTGAGACCGGGACTGAGACTGGGACTGAGACCGGGACCAGACTGGGACTCAGATCAGAACCAGACCGGGGACTGAGACCGAGACTGAGACCGGGACCAGACCAGAACCAGACTAGGACTGAAAATGGTTTAGGTTCAACCCGTTACCGTTTTTCCATTTTTCATTTAAACACAAAATCGAAAACTGAAAAAACAAATCGTTATCTGTTTTTTCATTTTGGTTTTGGAGACAAATAACGAAGAAAATCATTGTTTTTTCGTTTAGTTATTTTTGGTTTTATTTTGAAAAATGAATGAACAAATGACACACAGATTTTACATGTTTGTCTTGTGTCAAATGTTGCCTTCACGTGATACGGTGATTATCGTAAATACCAAAAACTGACATCAAAATTGCACATGAACATCCACTCACGTTGTAACTTCCACTTTTATGAAACACTTAGATAAACTTTGACCTTTCAACACGGCGGAGAGCAGCAAAAGTTAAAAATTCTCTCCTGTACATGATCAATAAAATATACGGCATATTATTATTATTATTATTATTATTTGTATTTTTATTTTATTTTGCGTTTTGATGCATTCTCTTGTTAGCCAGTCTGGCGCCACCTAGTGCTTAGTTTCGTTTCTCTCCAGCTCAAGGTCAGAATCAGAAAACACTAGACGGTTCGCAAAAAAACCCAGAAGTGTGAGTTCTGGCACCAGCCAATCAGAGAAGAGACAGACATTCTGTGTTGGCAACGATTCCCGAGATCGAGGATTTAAAGCCAGAACAAAGAGAATGTTTGGTGAATTTTATCAAAGGGAAAGACGTTATTGTCCTTCTTCCTACATTCTTACATACGTCACAACCAAACAGCAGCGACTGGTTAAATAAAAAAGTACCCGCCTCCTGTGGAGCGAACGAGTCACACAGTTTACACCAAGTGAAACCGACTCATGAATCAGACTATTCTCTTGTTGCTGTAGCAGATGAATTAGCAGAAACTGTTTTACACTGAAAAAAAATAACTAGTAAGAGTTTCTAGAAAAAGTCCTCGTAACAATTTGCACTCGCACTTTTTAAATCAATTTTACTGCTGTAATATCAGGTACAATTTACTTGTCAGTATTAATTAAAATGTACTTACCACCACCATTAACAGTCAATTTACAGAGTAACTGTTATAATTTTTTTTTATGTAAATAAGTTAAGTAAAATATATAAAATATTGTCATAATTAATTGCGTTGCTGTGATGAAATAATGAAGTAAATATTATATGTCTCGTATTTACTGATGTAGAATAAATTATACATTTTTATACAGTGCGCTTCCATTTTCAAAGCTCAAAGTGTTTTACAACAAAGAAACATTCACACAGCAGTGTACACAGACCCTGGGGGCGGGGCGGGTCAAGTGTCTTGCCCAAGGACACAACTGCCATCAGTGGATAAACGCTCTCACCAACGGAGCTCCGGCCGCCTGAGCCCAAACACACAACCACCGAGCGCACGGACGTGTCCAGAAGGACTCTGGGCTTAAGAAACAATAAGAGGAGGAGACAGACTGAAAAACTATCACAGAGTCTGGATCTACTCAAGGCCACACAGTTTCCAGGACTATTTCTCCCCCTTCGTTTAAAACCACAAGCTTTAAATGTGAAATCAGTTCTTGTTTTACATCCCTGTCTCCATGAAACTATATAAGACTAGACCTTTAATATATATAATATATATATATATATATATATTATATATATCTCCTTACACTGTGTATCTTTTTATACAAGGTTTTTTATACTATTTTATACTATTTTCATATAATGGGTCTTTCTATGTTTCGGTTGTTGGGATTTGTACCATTTAAATCTTGTATTATATTTGAACTCTTATAGCTTGTAACTACAATTTGCTAAGGGAACTGTGGGCCAGTCCACTGTGAACATGTGACCTACACCTATGACTTTAAATCTACACTGTGATCTCCACCTCGAGTTTGCCTTGAGACGCTTTGGCATATTTTAACTTTATCTGCCCTGTGCTGTTAAAGGCTTTTCATTATTTTGTACTTTTTGAGCCTCAGTTTTTTTCCTACTTTGTATTTGAGACTGGTCCCTACACTGAAGACACCAACAGGACAATTCTGCACAATTTTTGCATTTCCAAGTAGCTCTCCTGCTCCCAAAGCTTTGCGGACGCAGGTGTTACTCAGTATTTCTGGGATTGTGAGGAGCGACTGTAAAACCTTTAAACGTACTGGTGATTATCATGAAGTGTTTATCTGGACAGAGCTCTTCTGTGGCTCTTCTGGCTCCTTCTGACTCCGGCTCCCATTGACTTACATCAGAATCTGTGTCTGTACCTGCTGCTCTCAGAGTTGGCGTCAGAGCACATCTACTGGAGGAGCGTGGGTCACCAGCAGGGGGGGCAGTGCTAATTGAGAAATATTTTAACGCGGTGGAGTCATACACAGCAGAAATGCTTCAAACACGTTGTTCTTAGTATAACAGGAGTAACAGTATTAGGCTAATTATGTGTTATTATTATCATTATTATTAATATTATTATTATTAGCTGCAATAGTTGTTGAGGTTGTGTGGTAGACGATACGCACACAAGACAATAATAAAAGGTTGAGGTTTATTAAAAAAAACAATAAGGCCACTGGTTGTAAACCTTAAACAACAGCCTCATCAAAAACACCTGAACAACATCACTGAAAGAAGCAACCGCGCAAGAAAAAGCCACACATCGGACAGCACCAGGGCTGTAGTGAGCGTGGTACACGGGGGTACGCGGGGGTACGCGGGGTACGCGGGGATACGCGGGGGTACGCGGGGTACGCGCGGTACGCGGGGGTACGCGGGCAACATGGTACGCGGCGGTACGCGGCGGTACGCAACGGGGTACATGCGGCGGTACGAACATGGCGGTAACGGCATGGTACGCGGAACACGCAACATTACGCGGCATGTACGCGGGCAACATGGGTACGCGGGGGTACGCGGCGGTACGCGACGGTACGCGGGGGTACGCGGGGGTACGCGGGGTACGCGGGGTACGCCGTCACAACGCAACATGAACGCAACATGAACAACATGACCGCAACATGACCGCAACATGAACACACACATGCGTGCTCCTGCTCCTCCTGCCGACACGGCGACAGCCCCGGGTCCCGGCGGCGACAGCCCCGGGTCTTCAGGTCGGGTCTTTGACTCTGTCGTCGCCATTTCCTGTGTGGAGCTTTAGGCTAAAGTCGCAGCTGTTGCTAATCGTGAAGCTGTTACGAGTTGACGCAGCAGGTTGACGTGACGTGACGTGAGTGACAGGACAGTTGTCCAATCAGATTACACTAAATAAACAGAGACTGTGATGTCATTGGTCTGGGCGCTAAAGTTTGTGCCCTCAACCTGAAGTGAAATGCGCCAATCAGAATCATTTTAAAATAGTAATAGTAACGGCCTGTGCTGGGGGGGGGGGGCACGGCCCTCAAATGCCCCCCCCCCCCCCTTGCCGCCGACACCGGCTGCTCTGAGCCTCGTCATTTTGATCATAAAGTGTTCGTATGAACCCGCGACACGTGATCCTGCTGTTTTTTTGTCATTTGAGTTTTGTTATTTTCATCTGAGCGTCGCTGAACTCTGTGGTGACGTCACACTCACTCAGTTCACTTTTTTTTTACACAGTCTGTGGTGATTCTGTCGTAAAACTCATTAAACTTAAAACTTCCACTACATGAATAAAAAGTACATTCTGTCCCTTGTAATTAAATACATTGTAGTTCTCTCAGAATTAAGTTATTTCAGTGTCAAAAGTACCACAGTTGATTTCTTATATTCAGTGTTGGGGAGTAACAGATTACATGTACCAGAGTAATCAGAGTACAAATTATGAGTACTGTATTCAGTTACAGTTACTGTTTCAGTGAGTGGTAATTGGATTACAGTTACTTTGTTGAAATAAATGGATTACATGGTGGTATTTTCCGGTTTTCACATTTTGGGCTAAACCAGGACTAAAAGCAGGACTAAACCAAGACTAAACCAAGAATAAACCAGGTCTAAAACCAGGACTAAACCAGGACTAAAACCAGGACTAAACCAGGACTAAAACCAGGACTAAACCAGGACTAAAACCAGGACTAAACCAGGTGTAAAACCAGGACTAAACCAGGACTAAACCAGGTCTAAACAATATGACACTAACAGCAGAGTGAACATACTTTAAGGCAGCAGTGTCTCATATAGAAATAATTTCTCTATCAATAATATTTTTTATATGTTTAATTAAAGACAGTTTTTTTTATTTTCTTTTAGCAGACAGTTATGTTCAGATTTCCTGGTCTTTGCTTCTCCACAACAAACAGTCGCTTATTCATGGAGACTTGGGCTCAACAGACAATTTGAAGAGAACAAGAATTTTCAGGACGTGTTTGGTTCATTCATGTAATTTTAAAAAGCATCACAATATCAAGTAATCCAAAGTATTCAGATTACATTACTCACCTTAAGTAATTTAATGGATTATGTTACAAACTACATTTTGGGGTCTGTAATCTGTAATCTGTAGGGGATTACATTTTAAAAGTCACCTTCCCAACACTGTTTATATTTTACTTTTTCCCACAGAAGTTCTTTTTTTCAGTGAACCCAAGTGACCGGTCAGGATAAACTCTGGATTCGTCACGTTTCATTTCACTACGACAACAAAAGTTCCTGAACACAACACACAACTCGTGATTTCCTCTTCACAAGCGGAAAGGATCAGCAGAACATTCACACACAAACCCTGCACATTTACTCTGAGCTCTTCTTACACACATCAAGAATCTCAGACGTCCGGTCATCGTGCAATTCACACTGGGAAGGATTTTCTGAAAAAGTGAACATCAAACCTCCATGTTTGTTTTCTCAGTGGGACGTGTCTATTGACAAAGTCGATCTTTTCAAGTCTTTTGAACCATATCACTTTTGCTTCTGGTTCTGATATTGTCATATTTTAGTTTTGGGATTTGGACATCGTCATTGTGTGGTTGTTGGATCCTAACAGCGGAAAACGGCTCCAGAAATTTGTTTGTGAACTTCATAAACTATAAACAATCATGAACAATGAAGGAACTAGTTCATTTTGAAATTTGTGAACTGAACTTTGAATTAGTTCATGTAGAAAATGAACTTTCCCAACACAGAAGTATCTTACATCAGATCCTCATCGAGACTAAAACTGGTATTGAAACTAGATTCCAGAATATTTCCTGAATGTCTTTAGAATGATGTAAGCTTTCTTAATGGTCACACGCTCCTGAAAATGTCTCTCTTTATCTTCATTTTCTGTTTATTCTTTTTCTAAACACATGTTGAGTGAGAGCGTTGTGTCGCCGTGGTAACCGCGGAACATTCTTCCCCGGCGTGATGTCACTGTGGAACATTGGCGTTGCTAGGGCCGTCGCCGTGGTGGATGGAATCTTCCTTTGACGTGTCGTCAGTGCTTTACGACACGTAAAGTGCTTTAGTGCAGAAGTTTATAAGTGTAAGTGAGTCCTGCAGCAGAACTTCAGACGATCAGAACTTCAGACGATCAGAAGACAGAACAGAGTGAACTTCACACAGAGACACTCCCAGACTTTTCACTTTCACATTTGCACTTTCACTTACAACAGCATTTGTAAAAACATTACAACTGCCACAATGTGGAAGGCACTGAAAAACTTTTTCAACTTTTCCAAGAAAAAGGAAAGTTGTACTGGTGAAACCAGCAGCAGCAGCAGCGTCTCTTGGGGCTACGAGCTCAGGGACAGAGACCTGGGGAAGATCCACAAGGCGGCAGCACAGAGGGATTTGGTCAGAATAGAAAAACTTCTTACCAAAAAGAGGCGACGCATCAATAAGCAGGATAAGAAACAGAGAAGTGCTCTGCATATCGCGTGTGCTCTTGGATACAACGACGTGGTACAGTTACTTTTAGGAGTAAATGCAGATCTGAACCTTCGCGATGATAAAAATCAATCGGCCTTAATGAAGGCGGTGCAGGGAGGACATTGGACCTGTGTCCACATGCTCCTGCAGAACTGTGCAGATCTCACCCTGCGGGACAGTGAGGGAGACACAGCGCTGCACATGGCAGCGGGCACCTCGTGTGTGTCCATAGCTCAACTGCTCCTGGAGCGCGGGGCTCAGATAAATGTCCTTAATGGCCGTGGTCTTACCCCTCTGAGTGTGGCGCTCCGCCTGGACCACACTGACATGGTGAAGTTTCTTCGAAAGAACGGAGCAAATGCCAGAGTCCGGAAATATAAACCATATACTCATCTGGAGTTACAAAATGAGGAGAGTCGTCAGAATGATACAATGATGTGCGACGAGTTTAAAGAAAAGCTTCAGAGGAAGGAGGAGCAGCTTGAACACGAGAGACAAGAAAAACTGAAGATGGAAGTGAGACAACAAAAGCTGGAGCTCGAGATGAAAACCATGATGGACATGATGAAACAGCAAGAGGAGGCCCACCGTGAGACTCTGAGGCTTCTGGAGCAGGAGCACAGTGCACGAGCTCTTCAGGAAGAACACCTCATCTCACTGAGAGAAGATCTTCAGCGCTCACAGGCAAACAGCAGCCTCAAAGAGACACGCCTTTTACAAGAAAACAAGGCCCTTAAAAAGCATCTGGAAGAAGCTCTCAGTGAAATCACAGTGATAATTGAATCCCTGGAGCAGCAGCGCAGTGCACGAGAAAAAGAGATTCAGGAGGCGGCTAAGAGCAGGGCTCTTTTAGGTTTTCCAAAGATGGTTTACTTTTTTTTATTTATTTATTTATTAATTTTTTTTATTATAGTTTTTTAGGATATACAAAATATGCATAACATTGTCTCCAACAACATATTTCACAGTTTTTACATTTGAACTATTCAGAGACAGAATATTTTGAGATTAAGATATATAAAATTTGAAAAATAAAAGAACAAAACAAAACAAAAGAACAAAACAAAACACCTGCATAGAAAATATACATGTGTACATATATAAACAATACACATACAATAACAAGAGCAACCTATAAATACACATACACTGACATTATAGGGCTGTCTCTATATTTACTTACCATTAAAATGGTCAATAAAAGGTTGCCATGTTGTGTAAAAAAGTTCTTGTTTATTTGTCAGTGAAAATTAATTTTTTTCCAATTGTAAATGTTGCATTATGTCTCTCTGAAGATTTTGATGGGTAGGGGGTTTTTTTGCTTTTCCAGTTAAGTAAAATCAGGCGCCTGGCCAATAACGTAACATAGCTCAAGACATTCTTTTGCTTACTATTTAAACTCATATCAGGAGCTGGCACCCCAAATAGTGCCATCACAGGGTCCACCGGAAGTTGGGTCCCTAAAATCACTGAAAGAGTTTCAAATGTTCTTGTCCAGTAGAGAGTGATGTCCGGACAACTCCAGAATGTGTGAGACAAAGAGGCAGGACTATATCCACATCGTTCACAAGAAGGATCCACCCCTGGAAACATCCTGGACAGTTTGTGTTTAGAAAGGTGCAGTCTGTGTAGGATCTTAAACTGGATTAGTCCATGCTTACTACACACTGAGGAGGAGTGGACCCGTTCCTGAGCTTCAGACCACTGGTCCTCTGTGATGTTTATTGCTAAGGCACCGCACCAAGCCTCCTTCAAATGGTCCAAAGTGGCTGTACAGTCAAGTCGTGAGAGGTTATGATACACATTTGAAATAGAACCTTTTTCCAACGGATCCTGGAGCAACACCCTGTCCATGATATATTCCTCTGGCTGACTGGGGAAGGATGGAAAGGTCACTCTCGTGAGATCACGGATTTGCAAATATTTAAAAAAATCTTTATTATCTATTTTAAATTTTTGTTTTAATTGCTCAAATGTAGCAAAGGTCTTATTAATGAACAGATCTGCTATTGAGTGAATCCCTTTGAGGTCCCATTGTGTGAAGGTCCCATCTGAAAGTAATTTGTGGCCTTGGTTTTTAATCAAAGGTGTTAGTATTGAAGCATGATTCCACTTGAAATATTTCCTAATTTGAGACCAAACTCCAAGAGATTGAGACACCACTGGATTCTGACACTTAAATTTAGTAAGATCCGAAGTATAATATAGTAGCGATCTCAAAGAATTTGGGAAGAAAGCTTGATTCTCCATCCGCTCCCAGCCAGGTTCAAGGTTTCCACCCCAAAAGGACATGCACCTAATGTTACAAGACCAGTACGTTGACAGAATTTGGGGCCCTGGAAAAAAGACTCCATCTAATATTTATAAATAATAAGGCTATATTATAATATTACTATTATATATATATATATAATATTTTTTTTTATATATATTATATATATATATTTTTAATTATATTTCTTATGTCTAATGTTTATTTTGTTACTAATTTGCTGGGTATTCATTCCCTCAAAATGACAAAATAAATAAATTAAAATAAATAAATTAAAAAAAGAAAATAAGTAAATAAATAAAAAGTAAATAAAAAAAAAAAAAAAAAAAGGACAGATTTTCTAATTCGAGGCCCCTAAAAAACCCCAGGGCCCCTTTGTCTCCCTCCGTCGACTCCCCTGCTCCTACGTCGCTTCTGCTTTGTCTAAAATGTGAAGTTTGTAGCTTTTTTCGTGTTTAAAACAGGTCAAAGTTGTGCGTTTTGTGATTCTAGCGAAGGCGTGATGACTTTAAAAACACAGTGGAGCACTTCTCTTCCAGTATCACCACATGACATTTCTAGTTTTTTTTGCGTTAAAAATGTGTGAATGAAGCAAAAAAAAACAAACAACTCCAGGTCTGTTTGTGACGAGGAAACGACTTTAGAACCTCAGAAAACATCAGAAAACGTCGTAATTCGGGCCTTTGAAACCAAAAACGTTAAGATAAAAACATCCATATATGAAGAGGAAATCAGGAAATGACTGCGGATGATTCTGTCAAAAAACAAAGCGCATTTGCAGACGCCTCGAAAAGACAAACGACTCAAAAAAACAATTATG
>NW_026570994.1:22266034-22279034 GCF_026225935.1 Boleophthalmus pectinirostris
TGGTTTAGTCCTGGTTTAGACCTGGTTTAGTCCCGGTTTAGACCTGGTTTAGTACTGGTTTAGACCTGGTTTAATCCTATTTTAGACCTGGTTTAGACCTGGTTTAGTCCTGGTTTAGACCTGGTTTAGACCTGGTTTAGTCCTGGTTTAGACCCTGGTTTAGTCCTGGTTTAGACCTGGTTTAGTCCTGGTTTAGTCCTGGTTTAGACCTGGTTTAGACCTGGTTTAGTTCTGGTTTAGTCCTGGTTTAGACCTGGTTTAGTAGTCTGGTTTAGTCCTGGTTTTAGACCTGGTTTAGTCCTGGTTTAGTCCTGGTTTAGTTCCTGGTTTAGTCCTGGTTTAGTCCTGGTTTAGACCTGGTTTAGTCCTGGTTTAGTTTCCTGGTTTTAGTCCTGGTTTAGTCCTGGTTTAGTCCTGGTTTAGTTCCTGGTTTAGTCCTGGTTTAGACCTGGTTTAGTCCTGGTTTAGTCCTGGTTTAGTTCCTGGTTTAGACCTGGTTTTAGTTCCTGGTTTAGTCCTGGTTTAGTCCTGGTTTAGTTCCTGGTTTAGTCCTGGTTTTAGTCCTGGTTTAGTTTTCCTGGTTTAGTCCTGGTTTAGTCCTGGTTTAGTCCTGGTTTAGTCCTGGTTTAGTCCTGGTTTAGACCTGGTTTTAGTCCTGGTTTAGTCCGGTTTAGTCCCGGTTTAGTCCCTGGTTTTAGACCTGGTTTAGACCTGGTTTAGTCCTGGTTTAGTTTAGTCCTGGTTTAGACCTGGTTTAGACCTGGTTTAGACCTGGTTTAGTCCTGGTTTGGACCTGGTTTAGTCCTGGTTTTAGACCTGGTTTAGTCCTGTTTAGTCCTGGTTTAGTCCTGGTTTAGTCCTGGTTTAGACCTGGTTTAGTCCCTGGTTTAGTCCTGTTTAGTCCTTTTAGTCCTGGTTTAGTCCTGGTTTAGACCTGGTTTAGTTGAGTCCTGGTTTAGACCTGGTTTAGACCTGGTTTAGACCTGGTTTAGACCTGGTTAAATAAGGACACATGGGAACAGAAAAGAAAATCCTTTCGCAAATAAAAACGTTAAAAGTTTGTAAACCGGCGCTGAAACCTTGATGAGTTTTACACTTTTCCATGTCGCAACACGGCGTCGCTCTTCCTCCCGCTGGTGTTAACGGCTCCTCGCTAAAAAGGAAAACTCCCGCGGTCGCCGTAATAAAACGCAAAATGGCCGCCGGTGGAAGTGGGAAGCGAAGCCCGCCTGATTGAATCCCGTCTGGATCGGTCCTACGGGAACCCGGCGCCGCTCTCCAAACGGGCCCCCGAAGCGTCGTTGTGCTCCCAGTAGCGAGGCATTTAACAGCACGGCCGGTAATGAACGCGCTAATGTTTTCGTTCGGTTCATAAAAACGCAGCGACGCGGATTGGGCAGGGCCGCGCTATAAAGTGGGGGTAAAGCTAATGCTAATGGAAGTCAATGGAGATTTAGCCTTTAGCATAAGCGTCCGCCGGGTTTGGCACTTGAGCGTTCGTCTCCGGTAATTACGTTTACGGGGCGCTCAAGACGATTTAAATTACTGACAACAAGAGTAAATACACGGTCGCGGTGAACTCGTCACGTTTTAAAAATATATATTAGACGCCGCGCAGAGAGAAAGAGTCTGAGAGTGTAAACAGACTGAGCTAACGGGCATCAGAGTCTGTTAGTACAGGCGACATCTTGGTGTCTCTAAACCAGGACTGAACCAGGACTAAACAGGACTAAACCAGGACTAAACCAAGTCTAAACCAGGTCTAAACCAGGACTGAACCAAGACTGAACCAGGACTAAACCAGGACTAAACCAGGTCTAAACCAGGTCTAAACCAGGACTAAACCAGGACTAAACCAGGTCTAAACCAGGACTAAACCAGGACTAAACCAGGACTAAACTGGGACTAAACCAGGTCTAAAACAGGATTAAAACAGGACTAAACCAAGGACTGAACCAGGACTAAACCAGGATTAAACCAGGACTAAACCAGGTCTAAACCAGGTCTAAACCAGGACTAAACCAGGACTAAACCAGGACTAAAACAGGACTAAAACAGGACTAAACCAGGTCTAAACCAGGTCTAAACCAGGACTAAACCAGGACTAAACCAGGACTAAACCAGGACTAAAACCAGGACTAAACCAGGACTAAACCAGGTCTAAACCAGGACTAAACAGGACTAAACCAGGACTAAACCAGGACTAAACAGGACTAAACCAAGACTAAACCAGGACTAAACCAGGACTAAACCAGGACTAAACCAGGACTAAACCAGGACTAAACCAGGACTAAACCAGGACTAAACCAGGACTAAACCAGGACTAAACCAGGACTAAACTAGGACTAAACCAAGACTGAACCAGGACTAAACCAGGTCTAAAACAGGATTAAAACAGGACTAAATGAAACCAGGTCTAAACCAGGTCTAAACCAGGTCTAAACCGGGACTAAACCAGGACTGAACCAGGACTGAACCAGGACTAAACCAGGTCTAAACCGGGACTAAACTAGGACTAAACCAGACTAAACCAGGACTAAACCAGGACTAAACCAGGACTAAAAACAGGACTAAACCAGGAAACCAGGACTAAACCAGGTCTAAACCAGGACTAAACCAGGACTAAACCAGGACTGAACCAGGACTAAACCAGGACTAAACCAGGACTGAACCAGGACTAAACCAGGACTGAACCAGGACTAAACCAGGACTAAACCAGGACTAAACCAGGACTAAACCAGGACTAAACCAGGACTAAACCAGAGCTGAGTCAGGACAGAACCAGGACTAAACTAGAACTAAACCAAGGCTAAACTGGGACTAAACCAGGACTACCTAAAACTAGACTAAGACTGAACCTAGGACTAAACCAGGACTACACCAGGACTAAACTAGGACTAAACCAGGTCTAAACCAGGACTCAACTAGGACTACCTAAAACTAGACTAAGACTGAACCTAGGACTAAACTAGGATTAAATCAGGACTGAACCAGGGCTAAACCAAGGCTAAACTAGGACTAAACCAGGTCTAAACCGGGACTAAACCAGGACTAAACTAGGACTAAATCAGGACTTAACTAGGAGACTAAACCAGGACTGAACCAGGACTGAACCAGGGCCAAAAGTGACTCAAGTAAAACTTCAGTTCACTGAAAAAACTTGAAAAAAAAATCGACTTAAGTAAATGTACTTGTTCAAAAGTGTATTTTTAGAGCAAGAATTACAAGAATTTTGATCAGATTTTGCTCAAAGCCAAAGTTTGAACTCAAAACCTATAGCTGGGATTTTTCTATAAACATGATAAGAATCACTCCTAAAAAAAATGTAGACAAGTACTTTTTACTTTTTAGTTTTCCTCAGAAATGTAGAAAAGTGATTAGAAAGTACAAATACCTAAAACGTACCCACTTAAATACAATACTTTACACAGAGAGGAGGATCTATCGGGCTAACCACTCTGCCACAGTGACACAGGCAGAACATGCACACTCTGCTGATTACAAACGTCTGTCAAGTATAAAAAACTATTCATTCCTGGAGATGTTTTGGTTTTGCGCTCGGAAGATTAGTGACTCCATTTACTCCAAACAGCTCCAATTAAAGAAGTAAAAACAAACACATATTTTATAATCATTAAAAGTTAAACGCAACAACGACCACTTTAACTCTACAACACGTTTACCCAACGGATTAAATACACGAATAAATATCAACAACGAGACGATTTTCACCACAAGAACGAGACAAGACCAGATTTTAACATAATATCTACATTTCACAGTTGACCTCATAATTTTTTATATATTTGATATCGTATTGTTGTTTTGTAGAGGAGACCGTTTGCTCAGGGATCGAAAATACAGAGTTAGTTGTTTTTATTTAGAATAAGACATTAGGCCTGTAACGATAATAAATCAATTAATTGCATGATAACTTTTCCGCCCGACATGACACGATACCAGAAACCAACATGATACCAGACGCCATAACGATACCAGACACTATCACGATACCAGACGCCGACATGACATGATACCAGACACAGTCACGATACCAGAAGCCGACATGACATGATACCAGACACAGTCACGATTCCAGAAACCGACATGATACCAGACACAGTCACAATACCAGAGGCCGACATGACATGATACCAGATGCTGTAACGATACCAGACGCCGACATGACATGATACCAGACACCGACACGATACCAGATGCCGTCACGACACAATACCAGACACTGTCATGTTACCAGACGACACAATACCAGACACATGACGATACAGACACCAGATACCAGACGCTCCCATGATAACAGACATGATACCACGACCGACATGACATGATACCAGACAGTCACAATACCAGAAAACGACATGATACCAGACGCCGACATGACATGATACCAGACGTCGTCACGAGACGCCTTCATGATACCAGACGCCGACATGACATGATACCAGACGTCGTCACGATACCAGAAAACGACATGATACGAGACGCCGACATGACATGATACCAGACGCCGTAACGATACCAGATGTTGTCACGATACCAGAGGCTGACATGACATGATACCAACACCGTCACGATACCAGACGCCAACATGACACAATACCAGATGCCATCACGATACCAGAAACCGACATGATACCAGATGTTATTTAGGCCTATTGTTTTTTGTTTGTCTTGCAGTTCCTGTGTTAAATGTTCTTTAGAAAGTAAAGTTTATTGATCTTTGAGTGTATTTGCAATTTTTATTCCATTGTCATTATATTAGTTGAAATTGGTCTCAAAATGTCAATATTATCGTTTATCACAATAATTTCTTGGTCAATTAGTCGTCCAGCAAAATCTATTATTGGCCAATCAGACACAGATGTTTAGTTGTTTGTGGAGGATATTATGGTACACTTTTGTGATTTCCATTTTAGTCCGCTGTGTTTTCTCATATTCTTTATCACAAACATCTCGGACTTGTCAAACGAGGCGTTCAAACGTGACATGGTCCTGCGTGCGATTTCAAACGCAGAAAAATCAGGACTTCTCCACCAAAGGCTCCTCTAGAATCCTTTTGTCAACCCTCAGAACGCCGCGCGCTCTCTCGGCTCTTCTCCAGGGAAAAATCAGCTTTGTTCTCGTCTGACAGACTCCTCTGCACAAGACGCAAACATCCCACAGACTCCGGGAAAGAAGAAGAGGAAGAAGAGGAGAAATGACCATAAAGAAGTAGTAGTAGTAGTAGTAGTAGTAGTGGTAGTAGCGCTACTGAAGAAGGGTTAAGGTCTTATTGTCATATTGTAAGAACATCAGCAGGACAGAGCAGCTCCAGTTGGGCAGCTCTTGTGGTTTGTTCTTGACAACTAAGCTGAGCTGAACTTTGTTTGACAGCGCTGTCCCACATCTTTTCTCTGATTGGTTATTATGAGGTCTAAAACAGGACTAAAACAGGACTAAAACAGGTCTAAACCAGGTCTAAAACAGGTCTAAACTAGGACTGAAACAGGTCTAAAATAAGACTAAAACAGGTCTAAACTAGGACTAAAGCAGGTCTAAAACTGAACGAAAACAGGTCTAAACTAGGACTGAAACAGGTCTAAAATAAGAATAAAACAGGTCTAAATTAGGACTAAAACAGGACTAAACTAGGACTGAAACAGGTCTAAAATAAGACTGAAACAGGTCTAAACTAGGACTAAAACAGGTCTAAACTAGGACTAAAACAGGTCTAAAACTAGGTCTAAAACTAAACTAGGAAAACTAAAACAGGTCTAAACTAGGACTAAAACAGGTCTAAAATAAGACTAAAACAGGTCTAAAATAAGACTAAAACAGGTCTAAAACTGAACGAAAACAGGTCTAAACTAGGACTGAAACAGGTCTAAAATAAGACTAAAACAGGTCTAAACTAGGACTAAAACAGGACTAAACTAGGACTGAAAACAGGTCTAAAATAAGACTGAAACAGGTCTAAACTAGGACTAAAACAAGTCTAAACTAGGACTGAAACAGGTCTAAACTAGGACTAAAACAGGTCTAAACTAGGACTGAAACAGGTCTAAAATAAGACTAAAACAGGTCTAAACTAGGCCTAAAACAGGTCTAAAACAGGACTGAACCGGAGCTGAACCGGAGCTAAACCAGAACTAAACTAGGACTAAACATAGGACTAAACCAGGACTAAATAGAACTGAACCAGAGCTGAACCACACACACAGCCAATAAACTAACAGTGTTGTGGAGTTTGTAGGTTTTGGTGCACAGATCCAAGTTTCCAAATACTCATTTACAAGTTCTACACCGCAGCAGATTATTAATTAAAATCTTCCGCATAAAAAAACTCAACTTTATGACAAATAAACCAAAACAATTATGTGTTTAATTCAGCTTTGACACATTAAAAACAAAACAATAAAATATAAATTCTGATAAAAACAGCTCTTTCCTTGTCGCTGATGTGGTTCAGCTTCTGTGGGACTAAAGGACACAGTGACTCAGTGTTATATGAGTGTTCTTTCTGTGACAGAGGTGTTCTGCTGATGGTGAGTCTGTTCTGTGTTTCTGTTTCTGGAGATGGTTCATGTGAAACTTTTCAGAGATTATACGTGTGCAGATTATACGTGTGCAGGTTCAGCAGCTCTTTATTTAACAGTCACTTTATTTACGTCGGCTCCGTTGTGATGAAAAAAACTGAAAGGTTTAAATAAAGTCTCATAAGACTCGGCAGAGCAGTGGTGGACGGAGCGAGGAAGGAGGTGTTTCTGCAAGGGCGGGGGCAGAGTGAGGGGGCGGGGCAGAGTGCGGGGGCGGGACAGAGTGAGGGGGCGGGCAGAGTGAGGGGGCGGGGCAGAGTGAGGGGGTGGGGCAGTTTGGCAGCAGAACATCTTTTGAAGTATGAAATGTCTGAGCCCAAATGACCTTTGTTTTTGTTCTTATCACCTCAAGAACAAGTAGGAATAGGCCATTAGTCCTGGGTTAGATCTGACTTAGTCCTGGTTTAGTCCTGGGTTAGATCTGACTTAAGTCCTGGTTTAGTCCTGGGTTAGATCCTGACTTAGCCCTGGGTTAGATCTGACTTAGTCCTGGGTTAGTCCTGGGTTAGATCTGACTTAGTCCTGGTAGTGGGTTAGATCTGACTTAGTCCTGGGTTAGTCCTGGGTTAGATCTGACTTAGTCCTGGGTTAGATCCTGACTTAGCCCTGGGTTAGATCCTGACTTAGCCTGGGTTAGTCCTGGGTTAGATCTGACTTAGTCCTGGGTTAGATCCTGACTTAGCCCTGGGTTAGATCCTGACTTAGCCCTGGGTTAGATCAGACTTAGTCCTGGGTTAGATCCTGAGTTAGTCCTGGGTTAGATCTGACTTAGTCCTGGGTTAGATCCTGACTTAGCCCTGGGTTAGATCCTGACTTAGCCCTGGGTTAGATCAGACTTAGTCCTGGGTTAGATCCTGAGTTAGTCCTGGGTTAGATCTGACTTAGTCCTGGGTTAGATCCTGACTTAGTCCTGGGTTAGATCTGACTTAGTCCTGGGTTAGATCCTGACTTAGTCCTGGGTTAGATCTGACTTAGTCCTGTACGTAAAGACAACGTTTAAATAAAAGTTACAGATTCGCACTATTTACATTTTATCACTCGTGCGTCACTTTTGCGTCCTGCTGCTGCTCCCCTCATAACGGCGTGGAGGTTTAGCCCCGCCCCCTGAGACCCTGTGGAACGAAGTACCTCCAGAAGTACCTCCACAAGTACCTCCAGAAGTACCTCCAGAAGTACCTCTATACTGCCCCCTGATAACGACGCTGTAGTTTTACCTTTACATATTTTAGTCAGATTCGGTGATTCTCGTTTTCTGTTTTTTTCTTACCCTCCCTTCTATTAGGATTAGGGATGGGCAAGATTAGTCGATTAATCGATAATTGATCACTAAGAATTTCATCGATTACGTTAATTTTAATCGACAAACCGAATGTATGTTTGTGTGTCGTGACCAAACAGGTGTGTACATGTGTCTCTGCATCAGAAGGAGCGAGACACAAACAGTGGGTCAGTCTGTAACGAACCGAAGCACAAATGTGGATTTAACCAGGATTTGTAGAAGAAATTCCACACTTTCCGTTGCGTTGGGACAAGTGTGAGTCCATGTGCACAGTGGATAAAGCAGAAAAAGTTTTTCCAGGTGAGAGTCGCTCAATGTGGATGACGAGGCCCCGCCCCCCTCCCCCCGTACGCTGTCCTGGTTTTGACAAACACAAATCTGGTCACACTGACCTGTATTCACCTGAGTCATGTCTTTTAATCCAACACAAGTTGAACCACATCAGCGACACAAGAGCTGGAGTTTTATCTTCACTTAGTTTATGTAAATTAGTGATGTGGTTTTAAGTTTTGTTTCTGTGAGATTTGAACAAAACTGAATTAAACACATTATAATGTCAAACAGCTGATGTGGATCTAGAGTCGTTATGTTTATATGTCGTAAAGTTGAATTTATTGATGCAGATTAGTGCAGATAGTAATAATAATGATGATCATTTTAATATAAAAACATTAATGATTAATCGATAAACGATCGTTAATTCTCCCGACGATTGATTAAGAAAATTTCATCGAATGCCCGTCTCTAATTAGGATCTCCTCTTTCTCTCTTCCTCATCCTTCTTTCCTTCTTCTCTCTCTCCTCTCCCAAATTACCCAGCTGTCTTTGCAGGCCCGACAGGCAGCCGTTAATTAGCCAATCTCACGCTCTGTTAGTGGTGTGGGGCGAGCGGGGCTGAGCGCGGCTCCTCGGCCCCGGACGGACGGAGGGAGGGACGGACGGAGAGATGGACGGACGGACGGAGAGAGAGAGGCTCAGGACGTATTGTGAAAGTGTGCTAAAGTGGAAGAAGAGCCTGAAAAGATCCGGCGCGCTGAAAGGCCTTTTTCAGGCGCAGAGAGACTCTCCTCTGAGAACTCGCGGGCTGAGTTTCCTGAGAATTTGGGACAAAAACATGTGGGAAAGAATGTGTGAAGTTGGACTGGAGAGGAGACGTCAAGTGCCCTGACTGAACGTTTCCCACTGGCCCCAGGAGCTGGTGGTCTGGACACCGGGACCAAAGTGGGTCAGAACCGGGGTTAAACTCTGTGACAACGGGGACGGGTTTGAGCGTCGCACCGATCGACAACAGGAAGAACAAAGATCACATTTATGACCTAAAGACTCAGGGAGGAAATTCAGTTTAGTCCTGGTTTAGACCTGGTTTAGACCTGGTTTAGACCTGGTTTAGACCTGGTTTAGACCTGGTTTAGTCCTGATCTAGACCTGGTTTAGTCCCGTCCTAGTTTAGTCCTTGTTTAGTCCTTGTTTAGTCCCGGTTTAGACTCATTTTAGTCCTGGTCTAGTCCTGAGACCGGGACTGAGACCAGGACCAGACTTGGACCAGACTGAGACTGAGACCAGGACCAGACCGGAACCAGACCGGGACCAGACCGGGACTGAGACCGGGACTGAGACCGGGACTGAGACCGGAACCAGACTTGGACCAAGACCGGGACAAGACCAGGACCAGACCGAGACTGAGACCAGGACTGAGACCGGACCAGACCAGACCAGACCAGGACCAGACCAGGACCAGACTGGGACTGAAAACTGTTAGAGTCCTGGTTTAGTTCAGTCCTGGTTTAGTCCTGGTTCAGTCCTGGTTCAGTTCAGTCCTGGTTCAGTCCTGGTTCAGTCCTGGGTTTTAGTCCTGGTTTCAGTCCTGGTTTAGTCCTGGTTTTAGTCCTGGTTTAGTCCTGGTTCAGTCCTGGTTTAGTCCTGGTTTCCAGTCCTGGTTCAGTCCTGGTTCAGTCCTGGTTCAGTCCTGGTTTAGTCCTGGTTTAGTCCTGGTTCACAGTTTAAACCACGTAAACGTCCGTTATCCGTTTTTTTTTCAGTTTTTTTCTTTATCTGTTTTGTTTCATTTTGATTTTGGAGACAAATACTGAAGAACGTCGTTGTTTTTTTCATTTTAAAAAAACAAACGAACGATCGAGTTTGTAGGTTTGAAATAGTCCAGGTTTCGTGTCTAAAAATCCTCTGTGGTTTTTGAGTAAAGAAGAGTTCCGCCCGTCCTCCTGGGCTCTGACTCTGTTTGTGAAACGTGTCTGAAGAAACTTTTGTCCCGTTGACAAATTGAATTATGTTTTTGTCCTGGATTTTACCTGAACCACTGAAGGATTCTACACATGTTCAAAACTCCATATTTTAGATGTTTTATAAATAAAAATGTATGTAAACCAGGACTAAACCAGGACTGAACCAGGTCTAAAGGTCTAAACTAAACCTAAAAAACAAAACAAACAAACTAAAAGTGGTCTAAACCAGGACTAACTAAAGACCCAATCAGGACATAATTCAAATCAAGAACAGTTCTAAACCAGGACTAAATCTGGACTAAATCATGTTGAAATCAAGACTAACTGAAAACCTAAAACCAGAACTAAACCAGGACTAAACCAGAACTGAATCTGGTCTAAATCAGGACTAACTAAAGACCCATATAAATCAAGTCAAGAACAGTTCTAAACCAGGACTTAATCTGGACTAAAGATTAAGACCTAACGAAGCCTAAACTAAATAAAAAATGTACAAAACCAGGTCTAAACCGGAACTAAACGGGGTCTAAACCAGGACTACATTGGGTCTAAACCAGGTCTAAACCAGGTCTAAACCAGGACTAAACTGGATCAAAACCAGGAATAAACCGGGACTAAACCAGGACTAAACTGGGACTAAACTGGGTCTAAACTGGGACTAAACGGGGTCTAAACCGGGACTAAACTGGATCAAAACCAGGACTAAACTGGATCAAAACCAGGACTAAACTGGGACTAAACCAGGACTACATTGGGTCTAAACCAGGTCTAAACCAGGTCTAAGACAGGTCTAAACCAGGACTAAACTGGGTCTAAACCAGGACTAAACTGGGTCTAAACTGGATCTAAACTGGACCTAAACCAGGTCTAAACTGGGTCTAAACCAGGACTAAACTGGGTCTAAACCAGGTCTAAGACAGGTCTAAACCAGGACTAAACTGGGTCTAAACTGGGACTAAACCGGGTCTAAACCAGGTCTAAACCAGGACTAAACCAGGTCTAAACTGGGACTAAACTGGGTCTAAACCAGGACTAAACCAGGACTAAACTGGACTAAACCAGGTCTAAACCAGGACTAAACGGGGTCTAAACAAGTTCACGCCACATATCAGATGTTTTAGATTTTTTTTTAGATGTTTTTAATTTGATCTTAATTATAAATCGTGAACTTTATTGACACGATTGACACGACTGGTGCGTTCGCTGGTCGCAGGTTCACGTGAGGTCAGCGGGAATCGTCCAAACTCACCGGAGCCGGAGTCAAAAAAACCCCAAACCGAACCCAGTGCCGCGCTGCAGATCCAGTAATGAGGCAGGAGCGAGGAAAAACAACGCCAACGCTCTCTCACCAAAACTTTACACTTTTCTACCACCAATTCTGACACCTTCCTAGAAAATGGAAAAAAATAAAATAAAATAAAATAAAATAACGGATACGAGGGAAAGGCTGAAGTCTGAAGAATTTTACGGGTCTAAAAATACGACGGAGACAAACAGACCTGGAGCTGGAGTTTGTTTCAATCGCACACGTTTAACACACAAAAACAGGACTAAACCAGGACTAAACCAGGACTAAATAAAGACCCAATCAGGACTAAACCAAGACCCAATCAGGACTAAACCTAAAACAACGTAAACAAGTTCTAAACCAAGACTTAATCTGGACTAAACCAAAATGAAAGACTGAAAACTGAAAATCTAACCAGGTCTAAACTAAATAAAAATCTACAAAACCAGGACTAAACCAGGACTAAACCAGGACTGAATTTGGTCTAAATCAGGACTAAACCTAAACCAATATAATTCAAGTCAAGAACAAGTTCTAAACCAGGACTAAATCTGGACTAAAACATAATTAAGACTGAAAACTGAAAATCTAACCAGGTCTAAACTAAGTAAAAATGTACTAAACCAGGACTAAACCAGGTCTAAACCAGGTCTAAACCAGGTCTAAACCAGGTCTAAATCAGGACTAAACCAGGTCTAAACAAGGTCTAAACCAGGACTAAACCAGGTCTAAACCAGGTCTAAATCAGGACTAAACCAGGTCTAAACAAGGTCTAAACCAGGACTAAACCAGGTCTAAACCAGGTCTAAACCAGGACTAAACCAGGTCTAAACAGGACTAAACCAGGACTAAACCAGGACTAAACCAGGTCTAAACCAGGTCTAAATCAGGACTAAACCAGGTCTAAACCAGGACTAAACAAGGACTAAACCAGGACTAAACAAGGTCTAAACCAGGTCTAAACCAGGTCTAAATCAGGACTAAACCAGGTCTAAACCAGGACTAAACCAGGACTAAACCAGGACTAAACCAGGTCTAAACCAGGTCTAAACCAGGTCTAAAACCAGGTCTAAACAAGGTCTAAACCAGGACTAAACCAGGACTAAACCAGGTCTAAATCAGGACTAAACCAGGTCTAAACCAGGACTAAACCAGGACTAAACAAGGACTAAACCAGGTCTAAACCAGGTCTAAAACAGGACTAAACCAGGTCTAAACCAGGACTAAACCAGGACTAAACCAGGACTAAACCAGGTCTAAACAAGGACTAAACCAGGACTAAACCAGGACTAACTAAAGACCCAATCAGGACTAATCTAAACCAATATAACTGAAGTCAGGAACAGTTCAAACCAGGACTTAATCTGGACTAAAACAAAATTAAGACTAACTGAAACCATAAAACCAGAACAAAACCAGGACTAAATCAGATCTAAACCAGGACTGAATCAGATCTAAACCAGGACTGAATCTAAACCAACATAATTCAAGTCAAGAACAGTTCTAAAACAAGACCAAAATTAAGACTAACTGAAAACCTAATCAGGTCTAAACTAAACAAAAATTGTACAAAATCAGGACTAAACCAGGACTAAAC
>NW_026570994.1:22279534-22284534 GCF_026225935.1 Boleophthalmus pectinirostris
AAGTACCTCCAGAAGTACCTCCAGAAGTACCTCTATACTGCCCCCTGATAACGACGCTGTAGTTTTACCTTTACATATTTTAGTCAGATTCGGTGATTCTCGTTTTCTGTTTTTTTCTTACCCTCCCTTCTATTAGGATTAGGGATGGGCAAGATTAGTCGATTAATCGATAATTGATCACTAAGAATTTCATCGATTACGTTAATTTTAATCGACAAACCGAATGTATGTTTGTGTGTCGTGACCAAACAGGTGTGTACATGTGTCTCTGCATCAGAAGGAGCGAGACACAAACAGTGGGTCAGTCTGTAACGAACCGAAGCACAAATGTGGATTTAACCAGGATTTGTAGAAGAAATTCCACACTTTCCGTTGCGTTGGGACAAGTGTGAGTCCATGTGCACAGTGGATAAAGCAGAAAAAGTTTTTCCAGGTGAGAGTCGCTCAATGTGGATGACGAGGCCCCGCCCCCCTCCCCCCGTACGCTGTCCTGGTTTTGACAAACACAAATCTGGTCACACTGACCTGTATTCACCTGAGTCATGTCTTTTAATCCAACACAAGTTGAACCCACATCAGCGACACAAGAGCTGGAGTTTTATCTTCACTTAGTTTATGTAAATTAGTGATGTGGTTTTAAGTTTTGTTTCTGTGAGATTTGAACAAAACTGAATTAAACACATTATAATGTCAAACAGCTGATGTGGATCTAGAGTCGTTATGTTTATATGTCGTAAAGTTGAATTTATTGATGCAGATTAGTGCAGATAGTAATAATAATGATGATCATTTTAATATAAAAACATTAATGATTAATCGATAAACGATCGTTAATTCTCCCGACGATTGATTAAGAAAATTTCATCGAATGCCCGTCTCTAATTAGGATCTCCTCTTTCTCTCTCTTCCTCATCCTTCTTTCCTTCTTCTCTCTCTCCTCTCCCAAATTACCCAGCTGTCTTTGCAGGCCCGACAGGCAGCCGTTAATTAGCCAATCTCACGCTCTGTTAGTGGTGTGGGGCGAGCGGGGCTGAGCGCGGCTCCTCGGCCCCGGACGGACGGAGGGAGGGACGGACGGAGAGATGGACGGACGGACGGAGAGAGAGAGGCTCAGGACGTATTGTGAAAGTGTGCTAAAGTGGAAGAAGAGCCTGAAAAGATCCGGCGCGCTGAAAGGCCTTTTTCAGGCGCAGAGAGACTCTCCTCTGAGAACTCGCGGGCTGAGTTTCCTGAGAATCTGGGACAAAAACATGTGGGAAAGAATGTGTGAAGTTGGACTGGAGAGGAGACGTCAAGTGCCCTGACTGAACGTTTCCCACTGGCCCCAGGAGCTGGTGGTCTGGACACCGGGACCAAAGTGGGTCAGAACCGGGGTTAAACTCTGTGACAAACGGGGACGGGTTTGAGCGTCGCACCGATCGACAACAGGAAGAACAAAGATCACATTTATGACCTAAAGACTCAGGGAGGAAATTCAGTTTAGTCCTGGTTTAGTCCTGGTTTAGACCTGGTTTAGACCTGGTTTAGTCCTGGTTTAGACCTGGTTTAGACCTGGTTTAGACCTGGTTTAGACCTGGTTTAGTCCTGATCTAGACCTGGTTTAGTCCTGATCTAGACCTGGTTAGTTTAGTCCTTGTTTAGTCCTTGTTTAGTCCTAGTTTAGTCCTTGTTTAGTCCTTGTTTAGTCCCGGTTTAGACTCATTTTAGTCCTGGTCTAGTCCTGAGACCGGGACTGAGACCAGGACCAGACTTGGACCAGACTGAGACTGAGACCAGGACCAGACCGGAACCAGACCGGGACCAGACCGGGACTTAGACCGGGACTGAGACCGGGACTGAGACCGGAACCAGACTTGGACCAAGACCGGGACAAGACCAGGACCAGACCGAGACTGAGACCAGGACTGAGACCGGGACCAGACTGGGACTGAAAACTGTTAGAGTCCTGGTTTAGTCCTGGTTTAGTCCTGGTTCAGTCCTGGTTCAGTCCTGGTTCAGTCCTGGTTCAGTCCTGGTTTAGTCCTGGTTCAGTTCTGGTTTAGTCCTGGTTCAGTCCTGGTTTAGTCCTGGTTGTCCTGGTTCAGTCCTGGTTCAGTCCTGGTTCAGTCCTGGTTTAGTCCTGGTTTAGTCCTGGTTTAGTCCTGGTTTCAGTCCTGGTTTAGTCCTGGTTTAGTCCTGGTTCAGTCCTGGTTTAGTCCTGGTTCAGTCCTGGTTTAGTCCTGGTTCAGTCCTGGTTCAGTCCTGGTTCAGTCCTGGTTTAGTCCTGGTTCAGTCCTGGTTTAGTCCTGGTTTAGTCCTGGTTTAGTCCTGGTTCAGTCCTGGTTCACAGTTTAAACCACGTAAACGTCCGTTATCCGTTTTTTTCAGTTTTTTTCTTTATCTGTTTTGTTTCATTTTGATTTTGGAGACAAATACTGAAGAACGTCGTTGTTTTTTTCATTTTAAAAAAACAAACGAACGATCGAGTTTGTAGGTTTGAAATAGTCCAGGGTTTCGTGTCTAAAAATCCTCTGTGGTTTTTGAGTAAAGAAGAGTTCCGCCCGTCCTCCTGGGCTCTGACTCTGTTTGTGAAACGTGTCTGAAGAAACTTTTGTCCCGTTGACAAATTGAATTATGTTTTTGTCCTGGATTTTACCTGAGCCACTGAAGGATTCTACACATGTTCAAAACTCCATATTTTAGATGTTTTATAAATAAAAATGTATGTAAACCAGGACTAAACCAGGACTGAACCAGGTCTAAATCTAAACCAATATAATTCAAGTCAAGAACAGGTCTAAACCGGGTCTTAATTTGGACTAAACCAAAATTAAGACTAAAACTGAAACTGAAAACCTAACCAGGTCTAAACTAAATAAAAATGTACAAAACAAGGACTGAACTTGGTCTAAACCAGGACTAACTAAAGACCCAATCAGGACTAAAACTAAACTAACATAATTCAAATCAAGAACAGTTCTAAACCAGGACTAAATCTGGACTAAATCATGTTGAAATCAAGACTAACTGAAAACCTAAAACCAGAACTAAACCAGGACTAAACCAGAACTGAATCTGGTCTAAATCAGGACTAACTAAAGACCCATATAAATCAAGTCAAGAACAGTTCTAAACCAGGACTTAATCTGGACTAAAGATTAAGACCTAACGAAGCCTAAACTAAATAAAAAATGTACAAAACCAGGTCTAAACCGGGACTAAACGGGGTCTAAACCAGGACTAAACTGGATCAAAACCAGGACTAAACCAGGACTAAACTGGGACTAAACCAGGACTAAACTGGGACTAAACCAGGACTACATTGGGTCTAAACTGGGACTAAACCAGGACTAAATTGGGTCTAAACCAGGTCTAAACCAGGTCTAAGACAGGTCTAAACCAGGACTAAACTGGGTCTAAACCAGGACTAAACTGGGTCTAAACTGGGTCTAAACTGGGTCTAAACTGGGTCTAAACCAGGACTAAACTGGGTCTAAACCAGGACTAAACTGGGTCTAAACTGGGTCTAAACCAGGACTAAACTGGGTCTAAACCAGGTCTAAACCAGGACTAAACTGGGTCTAAACTGGGTCTAAACTGGGTCTAAACTGGGTCTAAACCAGGTCTAAACCAGGACTAAACCAGGTCTAAACTGGGACTAAACTGGGTCTAAACCAGGACTAAACTGGGTCTAAACCAGGACTAAACTGGGTCTAAACTGGGTCTAAACCGGGACTAAACCTGGTCTAAACCAGGTCTAAACCAGGACTAAACTGGATCTAAAACTGGGTCTAAACTGGGTCTAAACTGGGTCTAAACCAGGTCTAAACCGGGACTAAACCGGGACTAAACTGGGACTAAACTGGGTCTAAACCAGGACTAAACTGGGTCTAAACCAGGACTAAACTGGGTCTAAACCAGGTCTAAACCAGGACTAAACCAGGTCTAAACCGGGACTAAACCAGGTCTAAACCAGGACTAAACGGGGTCTAAACAAGTTCACGCCACATATCAGATGTTTTAGATTTTTTTTTAGATGTTTTTAATTTGATCTTAATTATAAATCGTGAACTTTATTGACACGATTGACACGACTGGTGCGTTCGCTGGTCGCAGGTTCACGTGAGGTCAGCGGGAATCGTCCAAACTCACCGGAGCCGGAGTCAAAAAAACCCCAAACCGAACCCAGTGCCGCGCTGCAGATCCAGTAATGAGGCAGGAGCGAGGAAAAACAACGCCAACGCTCTCTCACCAAAACTTTACACTTTTCTACCACCAATTCTGACACCTTCCTAGAAAATGGAAAAAAATAAAATAAAATAAAATAAAATAACGGATACGAGGGAAAGGCTGAAGTCTGAAGAATTTTACGGGTCTAAAAATACGACGGAGACAAACAGACCTGGAGCTGGAGTTTGTTTCAGTCGCACACGTTTAACACACAAAAACAGGACTAAACCAGGACTAAACCAGGACTAAATAAAGACCCAATCAGGACTAAACCAAGACCCAATCAGGACTAAACCTAAAACAACGTAAACAAGTTCTAAACCAAGACTTAATCTGGACTAAACCAAAATGAAAGACTGAAAACTGAAAATCTAACCAGGTCTAAACTAAATAAAAATCTACAAAACCAGGACTAAACCAGGACTAAACCAGGACTAAACCAGGACTAAACCAGGACTGAATTTGGTCTAAATCAGGACTAAACCTAAACCAATATAATTCAAGTCAAGAACAAGTTCTAAACCAGGACTAAATCTGGACTAAAACATAATTAAGACTGAAAACTGAAAATCTAACCAGGTCTAAACTAAGTAAAAATGTACTAAACCAGGACTAAACCAGGACTAAACCAGGTCTAAACCAGGTCTAAACCAGGTCTAAACCAGGTCTAAATCAGGACTAAACCAGGTCTAAACAAGGACTAAACCAGGACTAAACAGGACTAAACTAGGACTAACTAAAGACCCAATCAGGACTAATCTAAACCAATATAACTGAAGTCAGGAACAGTT
>NW_026570994.1:22289534-22342034 GCF_026225935.1 Boleophthalmus pectinirostris
CCCCCCCCTCTCTCTCTCTCTTTATCTCCCTCTCTCTTCTGTTTCTCCTTCTCCTCCTTTCCCTGTCTCCTTCTCTTTCTCTCCCTTCTTTTTCTCTCCCTTCTTCCTCCGTCTCTCTCTGTTTCTCTATATCTTGCTCCTCTGTGTCGCTCTCTCTCCTCTTTTCTCTCCTTCTCTCCTCCCTCCTTCCTTCCTTCTCTCTTTCTCTCTGTTGTGTTTCAGCCTCCTGTAGTGACTCATTAACATCTTATCAGTTCAGAGCGCCAAAGAAAAGCACATGTCACGGAGCGAACGGAGGGAGGGAGCGACGGAGGGAGAGAGGGAACGAGGGAACGGGAGGGAACGAGGGAGGGAGCGGTGACAGATGGACGAGAGGAAGAGGAGGAAGAGGAGCTTAAACCAGGGAGGAGGAGGAGGAGGAGGAGGAGGAGGAGGAGGGTCCAGAGGAGAAACGTGAGACTCGTTTAAAAACAACACGTCCGTCAATATTTCAACTCTGACATTACGTAAAGTCCAGGTGTTTTAAAGCTCCACTCCGGAACTTTCTGGCTGCGGGTCCGTCGTGATGTCGTGATGTCGCAATGTCCCGCAGTGCGACTTTAAACAGCTCGACTTTACGTTTATTCGATCACAGACGCAGGTTTTATCGCTCAAAAATACAGAGAGAAAACAAACTGGACTCGCCTCTCCACAGATCTGACCTGGACCTTCTGTCTGTCTGGTTTGGTCTCCATGGAGATAAAAAAGGTAAAGGTGAATAATTTGGATAGGACGAGGAACTAAACCAGGACTAAACCAGGGACTAAACCAGGAAAAAAACAGGACTAAACCAGGACTAAACCAGGACCAAACCAGGACTAAACCAGGACTAAACCAGGGACTAAACCAGGACTAAAAACTAGGACTAAACCAGGACTAAACCAGGACTAAACCAGGACTAAACAGGACTGAACCAAACCAGGACTTAAACCAGGACTGAACCAGGACTGAACCAGGACTGAACCAGACAAGAACCAAACCAGGACTAAATTAGCACTAAACCAATATATGACAGATCAACATTTTGAACCAAATCAAGACCAAACAGGACTAAACCAAAGTCTGAACAGGTCTGAACCAGGACTAGACCAAGACTAGACCAAGACTAGACCAAGACTAGACCAAGACTAGACCAAGACTAGACCAAGACTAAACCAGGATTAAACCACAAAAACCACATTAGCTCTAAACCAATACATGATAGTCTAAAACATTTGGAACTAAACAAAGATTTAAACAGGACTAAACTAGGCCTGGACCAGGTCTGGACCAGGTCTGGACCAGGTCTGGACCAGGTCTGGACCAGGTCTGGACCAGGTCTGGACCAGGTCTGGACCAGGTCTGGACCAGGTCTGGACCAGGTCTGGACCGGTAAAGTGAACTACAGCCAAATAATATCACAACTTGACTCTTTCTTTAAACTCTGGACCACTTAAACTGTTTTTTATGTTTTTTAAGACGGTAAAACTCAATCTCTGCTTTCAAAAACTCCAAATATTCTTGATTTCCTCCGTCCTAAACCCGCCTCAGTTTTGTTTTTTTAAGAGTAACGTGGTAAATAATAAATGTGTCCACATTTGTCATTTGGGTTTTGTTAACGGTCGATCCAAACTGGTCTGACAGGATACGGCCAAAATCATTAAACTAATCTGAAAGGTGAAAGGGAAGATTAAAAAAACACTGTGCACTTATATTTACTTCCTCTACGGTTTAAAAAGTCCAGATTAAACTGTTTATGTGACAATATTTCATAGAAAACTGAATGGTTGGACAGTCTCGTACTGTCTCTGCTGGAGGGGGCGGAGCCGCGGACACGTCGTGGCGTTCGTGTTTCGTACCTGATTTTGGCGCCGACCCGGACACGCTCAGGTCACACTCCATCTTGGCCGTCTCCCACGGAAACACGGTGGTGGCGTCGGAGCGCAGAGCGACGGAGAAGGACGGACCTGGAATCAAAAGAAACAAACACATGAAGACCAACGGTTTTCTAGAATTCACAGAAAAAACACGACTGACGGCTGCTGGAATTTAACTTTTCTTTTTCTTATCTTCACATTTACAGACGGCTGATACGATAACATCTCCATGGAAACCAGCGTTGGTGGAAAAGTTACACAGTGAACCTTTAAACCAGCGGAGAACAGAAGAAACTGAGTCAGACTCAGGACCTGCCCTGAAATCATCAAGACTTTTTGGATTGTTTTTTTAATCCATATTAAAGTTTTTCCTTTAACACACGAACTCTGCAGATTTACACTGAGTTCTTCTCTCAGAAAACACTGTTCCACCTTGTGATGTCACGTGGTGATACAGAAAGTGCATGGATCTAAACCAGGACTAAACCAGGACTAAACCAGGACTAAACCAGGACTAAACAGATTTCAGCAGGACGAGCCACAGACAAAACAGGGACTAAACTCTGAACTAAACTCTGAACTAAACTCTGAACTAAACTCTGAACTAAACTCTGAACTAAACTTCAGCATAAACACAGATTTAACTAGGCCTAAACCAGGTCAAAACCAGGTCTAAACCAGGTCTAAACCAGGACTAAACCAGGACTAAACCAGGACTAGACCGGGACTAGACCGGGACTAGACCGGGACTAGACCCCGGACTAAACTTCGGACTAAATGTAAGACCAAATTTAGGAGTAAATTTAAGACTAAATTTAGGACTAGAGACTAAACTTCAGACTAAATATAGACGAAACTTTGGGCTAAACTTCAGACAAAACCCTGGACTAAACACAGATTTAATCAGAACTAGACCAGGACTAGACCAGGACTAAACCAGGACTAAACCAGGACTAAACCAGGACTAAGCGTCAGTTTGGTGTGATATAAAACCTTTAAAAAAATATTACGAGAAATGACCCGAGTCTAAAATGACTCTGAAAATGAATCTGAACAGTTTTTTTCCGTGAAGCGTCGCCGTGTTCTTCGTTTACGCGTCTCGTTTTTCCGCCTCTTTCGTTAAAGCGCCGAGTCCATCCATCATTGACGACGTCCGGGGGCAGTTGTGAGCGTTCGGCTCCGGGGACACGTCGGGCCCCGGGGCCACAGCACCGGCAGCTTTCTCTGCTTTAGACGTTTTGCATAATATATTCTCACATTTACGGTTTTAAAGATGTGGACGGCGTTTTCTAAGTGTTCAGGAAACGAGGAACACAAGCTGAGGTTTTCTTTTTTTTCTAGACACAAGTTTAGATTTCAAAGGGAGATGCACAGGGAAAAATACATTTAAATGAAATTTAAATAAAGTGTATAAAAACTATATATCCAGCTGTTCTACAATCTGTATATTGAATGAAACAAACCAATGATGTCATCACACGGCGTTTGTTTGTTTACATGTGAATGTTTCAGAGGAGAAACTAAGTCCAGCGGCAGAGATCATCAGTGCTGTAGCTCCACATTAGGACACCGCGTGAATCCTCCCAAAACTACAGTCGTCACCAGCCCCGGTCCTCAGTTTCACAGACACGGAAATCGTTTCAACTCAATTATATGAATTTGGAGACAGTTTGACACACGTATCGAAATTCAAAATTCAATCTTAATCTCGGGCTTTTCTGTGTGGAGTTTGTGTGTTTCTCTCCGTGTCTGGATGGATTTTCTCTCAAAATAATGCTCCAGGTCTCCAGGAAGAACAGCTGAGAGCTCAGGTCAATATGTGGGTTTCATGTGACGTCACAGGGCGACGTTTGTCAGCGCAAAACCAGACGGAGGAAGTGAACCGACTGGAGGAAAATGCCGATGTGTTGTGTCGTTTACGTCTGTGCCAATCGTTCTAACCGAGAGAAGGAAAAGCCATTTTTTTAGAGAACCGAATATAGTCGAACACAAAGGTCAGAAATGGGAAAAACCGACAGAACAACGCCGTAAAAAGTGGATTATAAACCTGTTTGCAGTCGGGAGGAGCAGAATTCACTAACGCTCGTGTCTGCGGTGACACTTCAACTAAGGTTTGTTACAAAGATAAACTGTTTTTTGTGGTTTATCTAAACATAAACGAATCATTAACGACTAACAGCGTTTGTTGACATTAAATAGTTCAGATCGAGGTCACTGCCGATACACTGCAGTTTTTCCCATAACGTCTACACCAGGGGTGGGCAAACTAAGGCCCGGGGGCCATATGCGGCCCTTTAATCTTTTTAATCTGGCCCGCCAAACTTGAATAATAATAATAATTTTTGGTTTTTAAAAGTCATTTAAATAATGAGTAAATACTGTGGGACTTTTGTTGTAATGCTTTGTAATGGGATATTTCAATAACATGGGATATTTTTTTTCTCTTATGGGGTGGATTACCAAAAAACTTGCTCCTGCTCCGGTCCTTCTGTCAAATTTTAGAACCTTTGTGGCCCACAAGTCAAAACGTTTGCCCGTCCCTAGTTTATACACATAAAATAAGAGAAACACTCACCCCGGCGAAGACCAAACCATAATCATCATTTAGGCGTTTTGCACCGAGGTTGTGGATCCATCCACTCACAAAAAAAGTTCTATGTCTCCAAACGTTTGTACTTTGCCTTCATCTGTTGTCTGGTGTAGAACGACGTCTGAAGAGATAAATAGTTGGTGATCTCCTCTGCCTCGATTGTCGGCAAATCTTTTACTTCGGCTGAAAATTCTCTCATTTTCAATAAGATCAGGGTCACGTCCGATATATTTGTCGACTAACTGCTCGTACTTTTGCCTCGTTACTGCCTCTAAATCCTGACAATAAGAACTCTTCTCCACATCTGTGTTCTCCAGAGCCGCGTTTGTTTGTCGTGTTCGTCTTCACTTCCTGCCCTCCGCCTGAAATTCGCGCGTCACCGTGATCACGTGACTGAAACCCTCCTGTTATGCCCATCCCAAGTCCGCACGGTGCCGGATCAGATCGTCCCGTCGCCGGAGCCGTTTTCAATCGGATTAGTGCGAACGAACACCGCACCCACGACGAAAACGACTCAAATACGAACCAGTGTGGACGGGAGCTCAGTCCACTTCTTTAGACAGTCTGCGGGAATCAGTGCAAACAGTTTTTCTTGTTTTTAAACGCAGTAAAAATGACGTAGAGCTCCTTTAAAGTCTCGCTGATTCATATTAAAATTATAAAAATGCTGGATTACTTAACCTCTTTAACATCGTGTCATAGTAAAGTGTCTTTAATGACCCACCGCTCACATCTATAACGACTCTTTCCCCGGCACTTTAACGCCAAAGTCTTTCTATTACACAAACGCACGCCGGGTGAATTATTTAAAACGCACCGCGGAGACTTTGGCAATTTCCATATGCTCTTCCCACGTCGGATCCTGCGTGGGAGTACGGACACTTAGGGGAAAAAAAAAAAAAAAAAAAAGGAAAAAATATGCACAGCCCTTCAGGCAAAAAACTGGGAAAAATGGCCCTGTCGGATCAGAGACTCGCGTGGGGTCAAAACGTTACGAAAAAACAACAGAAAAACGAGGGATGAGAGACGACGGTGGAGCGAGGGAGGGAGAGCGCGTGATTGGCCGACGGGTTTGGCTTTGATGGCGTTCCCAAAGTGAGATGGAGGACAAGGGAAGAAAAAAGAAAAAAAAAAAAAAAAACACAAAAGAAAGACGGAGGAAAGAGGCCGCTCAAAGGCCGACGCTTCCCCAGAGACGGGCGCTCGTCTCTGGGTCGGGATCCAGCCCCCCCCCCCCCCCCGGAGCTGCTCCCGTCCAGGGCCACGGGGCTAAAATAAGAAACAGATCCACAGCCACCGAACGTCAACATTGACTCTGGAGCGGCTCCGGAGAAACGTGGATCTGAAATGTTTGGAATGTGCATTAAAGACGAACTGTTTTATTTTTAATTTCTGATTGTTGTTTCTCGCCGTTTACTCGGCTCAAGTCGAGTATTTGGAGGGATTTGTGTTTGTTTGAGAAATATTTAAACGCTTCACACGATATATTCACCGTCCACCCACTTCTCCCCACGTGAAATATAAAAATATATAAAAGAGCTACAACTTAAATGTCAAACCGGAGCTACTGGCAAAGACTGAGACCGGGACTGAGACCGGGACTGAGACCGACTGGACTGACTGAGACCGGGACTGAGACCGGGACTGAGACTGACTGAGACCGGGACTGAGACCGGAGACTGAGACGGACTGAGACCGGGACTGAGACCGGGACTGAGACCGGGACTGAGACCGGGACCGGGAGACCGAGACCGGGACCGAGACCGGGACCGAGACCGGGACCGAGACCGGACTCGAGACCGGTTCAGTCCCGGTCTAGTCCCGGTCTAGTCCCGTTTTAGTTCTGGTTCAGTCCCGCTTTAGTCCTGGTTTAGTTTCAGTTTAGTCCTGGTTTATTCCTGGTCTAGTCCTGGTCTAGTCCTGAGTCCTGATCTAGTCCTGGTCTAGTCCTGGTCTAGTCCTGGTCTAGTCCTGGTCTATCCTAGTCCTGATCTAGTCTGGTCTAGTCCTGGTCTAGTCCTGATCTAGTCCTGGTCTAGTCCTGGTCTAGTCCTGGTCTAGTCCTATTGGCAACGGTGAAAACAAACTGCATAGACTCATATCTGAAGAACTGAACCAGGACTGAACCAGGACTAAACCAGGACTGAACCAGGACTGAACAGGACTGAGTGTCAGGACGGGCCCAGAGGTGTGTCCGTGTAGACCGTTGGGTGACCGCGGGTGAAGAGCTCTGCACCTCACGGGGCTCACACAGCCATCGCCTGACTCCTGCTCTCTCTCAAGTCTAAGATCAGTCCTGGTTCAGTCCTGGTTCAGTCCTGGTTCAGTCCTGGTTCAGTCCTGGTTCAGTCCTGGTTCAGTCCTGGTTCAGTCCTGGTTCAGTCCTGGTTCAGTCCTGGTTTAGTCCTGGTTCAGTCCTGGTTTAGTCCTGGTTCAGTCCTGGTTCAGTCCTGGTTCAGTCCTGGTTTAGTCCTGGTTTAGTCCTGGTTTCAGTCCTGGTTCAGTCCTGGTTCAGTCCTGGTTCCCTGGTTCAGTCAGTCCTGGTTCAGTCCTGGTTCCTGGTTCAGTCCTGGTTCAGTCCTGGTTCAGTCCTGGTTCAGTCCTGGTTCAGTCCTGGTTCAGTCCTGGTTCAGTCCTGTTTTAGTCCTGGTTCAGTCCTGGTTAGTCCTGGTTCCTGGTTCAGTCCTGGTTCAGTCCTGGTTCAGTCCTGTTCAGTCCTGTTCAGTCCTGGTTCAGTGGTTCAGTCCTGGTTCAGTCCTGGTTTAGTCCTGGTTTAGTCCTGGTTCAGTCCTAGTCCTGGTTCAGTCCTGGTTGTTGTAGTTTGTGCTTTATGTTCTGTTGGTGATTATAAACGGTGTTAATGTTAATAATGATTTTTACTGGGCTGAAACCTTTATGTTTGTACTGAAAGTGTTGTTTTTTTAAGAGGTGGATTGATTTAAGTGAACTCAAGACGCGTCATCGACAGATTTACCACCAAATAAAAACAAGGTCGTATGAAAACAGACGTCACAGGAGGAAAATAATAATCATGGATCAAATCATCACCAGTGAGAGTTTGTATTTATATAAATCATTATTTATGTTTATTTACACACCAAACTCTGACACAACATGGATCTACTGTGGAGACGACGACAGAGACGCCAAATACAAAGACAGAATCTCATCAGGAAACACGGACACATGAAAAAACAACAGGTTTTTATAGACTTAAAACTTTTCATTTCATACGTGACGGTTTCATTTGCTCTTAGTTTGTTTGTTTTCCGGCGTGTATCTGGATGAATCTGGATCTGGATGAATGCGCTGACGTCTTCTGTGTCGTCACGGTTCACTTAGAAAAACTAGTTTTACTTTTTCGGTTCCTGATGGCTCTGATTTGTGGCGTGAACATGTGAGTTTGTTCAGAGATCAGGTGTGGGAACCAGCACCAGCTCACGTCTCTGTTGGTGTGAAAACAGCCAGTGTCTCTGAGGAGCCAAACGTGAGACTGAGAGACACAAGTCCAGAGTTTATGTCAGACTCAGACTCGTCTCCTCACGACACAGAAACACCAACAGACGTTCAGTTTGTCCATTAAAAATAAACATGATCCACGAAATTCTTAATGATCAATTATCAACTAGTCGACTAATCGTGTCCATCTCTGGTTCTGATGATTAAAATGTTTGTTTCATATGAACACAAAGACTTTTAGTGTCACAGTCATGATTTAGATTTGATTTTTTATTGAACTGTATCGTATCGAAACCTCGCTGTATCGAGGTGCGTGTATCGTATCGAAAGCTGTCTGTATCGAGGTGCGTGTATCGTATCGAAAGCTGTCTGTATCGAGGCGTGTGTCGTATCGAAAGCTGTCTGTATCGAGGTGCGTGTCGTATCGTATCAAAAGCTGTCCCAGTATCGAGACGTGTATCGTATCGAAACCTCGCTGTATCGAGGCGCGTGTATCGTATCGAAAGCTGTCTGTATCGAGGTGCGTGTCGTATCGAAAGCTGTCTGTATCGAGGCGCGTGTATCGTATCGAAAGCTGTCTGTATCGAGGTGCGTGTATCGTATCGAAAGCTGTCTGTATCGAGGCGTGTATCGTATCGAAAGCTGTCTGTATCGAGGTGCGTGTCGTATCAAAAGCTCCCAGTATCGAGACGTGTATCGTATCGAAACCTCGCTGTATCGAGGCGTGTATCGTATCGAAAGCTGTCTGTATCGAGGTGCGTGTATCGTATCGAAAGCTGTCTGTATCGAGGCGTGTATCGTATCGAAAGCTGTCTGTATCGAGGTGCGTGTCGTATCGAAACCTCGCTGTATCGAGGCGTGTATCGTATCGAAAGCTGTCTGTATCGAGGTGCGTGTCGTATCGAAACCTCGCTGTATCGAGGCGTGTATCGTATCGAAAGCTGTCTGTATCGAGGCGCGTGTCGTATCGAAAGCTGTCTGTATCGAGGCGTGTATCGTATCGAAAGCTGCCTGTATCGAGGTGCGTGTCGTATCGAAAGCTGTCTGTATCGAGGCGTGTATCGTATCGAAAGCTGTCTGTATCGAGGCGTGTATCATATCGAAAGCTGTCTGTATCGAGGCGCGTGTCGTATCGAAAGCTGTCTGTATCGAGGCGTGTATCGTATCGAAAGCTGTCTGTATCGAGGTGCGTGTCGTATCGAAAGCTGTCTGTATCGAGGCGTGTATCGTATCGAAAGCTGTCTGTATCGAGGTGCGTGTCGTATCGAAAGCTGTCTGTATCGAGGCGTGTATCGTATCGAAAGCTGTCTGTATCGAGGCGCGTGTCGTATCGAAAGCTGTCTGTATCGAGGCGTGTATCGTATCGAAAGCTGTCTGTATCGAGGTGCGTGTCGTATCGAAAGCTGTCTGTAACGAGGCGTGTATCGTATCGAAAGCTGTCTGTATCGAGGTGCGTGTCGTATCGAAAGCTGTCTGTATCGAGGTGCGTGTCGTATCGAAAGCTGTCTGTATCGAGGTGCGTGTCGTATCGAAACCTCGCTGTATCGAGGCGTGTATCGTATCGGCAGTTTCTTGATGACTTATTAGTGAAAAACTACAAAGTAAAACGTTACGATGATGAATAAAACTTCGGTAACTCGTTCATTCTGACTCATTCTAGAATTAAAATTAAAAATCGGTTTGATGACGTTGGAGGAAGAGTCCATTTGTGTGTTTTGTTTCTAAATTAAACCCGCGGCTCTTTCACTTTCACTGTAACGATTCTGAACAGCAACAAAAAAAAAAAAAAAAAAAAAAGTAGTTCAGTGGTTCTCGCGCGTCTTTGTTGTTTGGAGTCTTATTTCTTATTCCCTCTGTCCACTCCTCCCTCACTTCTCTCTCTCCTCTCTTCATTTTTTATGTATTTTTTTTTTTTTTCCCACAATCCCTCTCTCGCGTTCAGATCAAAACGGGTAAACTAGGCCAGTGGCTGCGCAAAGGCGTCGGAGCTAAAGCCTGTTTATGTTGTTCCGTATCAGGACGATGGTGACTAAGCCCAAAGCCGGAGTGGGCGGAGCTCGGGCGACGGCGTTTACTTCGTTTACGTCGTTAATGAAGGATTTGGAAAAGTGGAAAGTTAAAGATGATGTGGATCTTACGTAAACTTTACTCTTCAAACTGTGGGTCGTGTGTGTGTGTGTTTATTTGTTTTTCAAAATAAAATCAAAAATAAGAAAATGAAAAAAAAAAAAAAAAAAAATATTTTCTTCATTTTTCTAGATCGGGACCAGACCAGGACCAAGACCGGGACTGAGACCAGGACCAAGACCGGGACTGAGATCGGGACGGAGACTGGGACCGGGACCAAGACTGAGACCAGGATCATACCGGGACTGAGGCTGGGACTAAAACCAGGACTGAAACCAGGACTGAAACCAGGACTGAAACCAGGACTGAGACCCTGACCAGACCGGGACTGAGACCGGGACTGAGACCGGGACTGAGACCAGCACTGAGACCTGAGACCGGGACCTGAGACCGGACTGAGACCGGGACTTGAGACCGGGACTTGAGACCGGGACTTGAGACCGGGACTTGAGACCGGGACTGAGATCGGGACTGGAGACTGGGACCTGACTGGGACTGGGACCAAGACTGAGACCAGGATCATACCCGGACTGAGGCTGGGACTAAAACCAGGACTGAGACCAGGACTGAGACCCTGACCGGGACTGAGACCGGGACTGAGACCAGGACTGAGGCCAGGACTGAGACCCTGACCAGACCGGGACTGAGACCAGGACTGAGACCAGGCCCGAGATCTGAACCGAGACCGGGACCGAGACCTGGACCGAGACCGGGACCAGACAGGGACTGAGACCAGGACCAGACCAGGAGTGAGACGGGAACCAGACCAAAACCAGACCAGGAGAGGACAAGACCGGGACTGAGACCGCTTTAGACCTGGTTTGGATCTGGTTTAGTCCTGGTTCAGTCCAGCATCTCAGTTTAAGTCACGGAAACGGGAAACGAACAAAACGTCCAGGAATAAATTAATTCAGCTTTAAAATCTGAATAAACCAAACACCAACTCGGAATTAAATTAAAATTCCGAATCGTCTTTTTCTTCAGGAATTAAGTGTTTACATGGAATTAATTTTTATCCAGAATTAAATCTCTCATGTAAACGTGGCAACTCACATGCTCAAAACACTCTGTTCCACCTTGTGATGTCATGAAGTGGGACTTTTCAAATTAAAAGCTCTGTTTTTCTAGGTATTTTCGAGCTCTAAAACCACCTGTAACTGAATAAATGTAAAGTCGAGCTGTTTAAAGTCACACTGTGGGACATTTCGGACAGAGCACTGACGTCTCTATAGCAACAAGCAACCGAAAAGTTCCGCAGTGCAGCTTTAGTTTGTCGTAGTGTAACAGAGGATAAAGTCTGACCGTTCTCCTGGTAGTGGACCTTGATCTTGTTGGACTCGGCGCTGGTGGCCCTGGTCCAGGTCTGGCCCGGGTTCTGTTTGGTGAACGCCGTGATGTCGCACCAGTAAAAGCCGCGGTCCGAGAGCTGGACTCCGCCCACACGGAAACGGAACTCCGACGCTCCGGACTTCAACAGGACCAACTGATCCCTGAAACGAAAAGACAAAAAACTCTAAACCAGAATTCAACCAGGCCTAAATCAGGACTAAACGAGAAATAAAACCAACTGTAAACCAGGACTAAACTAGAACTAAACCAGGACCAAGTCAAGAGTAAATTAGGACTAAACCAGGACTCCCTAGTCTAAACCAAGATAAACAAGGACTAAACCAGGTCCAAACCAGGTCTAAACCATGGACTAAACCAAGGACTAAACCAAGGACTAAACCAGGTCTAAACTAGGTCTAAACTAGGTCCAAACTAGGACTAAACCAGGACTAAACCAAGGACTAAACCAGGACTAAAACCAGGACTAAAACCAGGACTAAACCCAGGACTAAAAGCAGGACTAAAACCAGGATTAAACCCAGGACTGAAAAAAGAACTAAAGCAGGTCCAAACCAGGACTAAAACCAGGACTAAAATCAGGACTCAAACCAAGACTAAAACCAGGACTCAAACCAGGACTAAAACCAGGACTCAAACCAAGACTAAAACCAGGACTCAACCTGGTCTAAACCAGGTCTAAACCCGAACTAAATCAGGACTAAACCAGGACTAAAATCAAGTGTAAACCAGTTCTGAAACCTACTTGAAATCAGAACTAACCCAGGTCTTGCTCAGGTCTAGTCCAGGTCTAGGTCCAGGTGTAGTCCAGGTGTAGTCCAGGTGTAGTCCAGGTCTGGTCCAGGTCTTGGTCTCAGGTCCCAGGTCTAGTCCAGGTCTGGTCCAGGTCTAGTCCAGGTCTGGTCCAGGTCCAGGTCCAGGTCCAGGTCCAGGTCTAGTCAGGTCTGGTCCAGGTCCAGGTCTAGGTCTGGTCCAGGTCTGGTCCAGGTCCAGGTCCAGGTCCGGTCCAGGTCCAGGTCCAGGTCTAGGTCCAGGTGTAGTCCAGGTCTGGTCCAGGTCGGTCCAGGTCTGTAGTCCAGGTGTGGTCCAGGTGTCAGGTCCAGGTCCAGTCCAGGTGTAGTCCAGGTCTGGTCCAGGTCTGGTCCAGGTCTGGTCCAGGTGTGGTCCAGGTCTAGTCCAGGTCCAGGTGTAGTCCAGGTCTGGTCCAGGTCTGGTCCAGGTCCAGGTGTCCAGTCCAGGTCTGGTCCAGGTCGTCTGGTCCAGGTCCAGTCCAGGTGTAGTCCAGGTGTAGTCCAGGTCTGCTCAGGTCTGGTCCAGGTCTAGTCCAGGTGTGGTCCAGGTGTAGTCCAGGTCTGGTCCAGGTCTGGTCCAGGTGTAGTCCAGGTCTAGTCCAGGTCTGGTCCAGGTGTAGTCCAGGTCTGGTCCAGGTGTAGTCCAGGTCTGGTCCAGGTCTGGTCCAGGTGTAGTCCAGGTCTGGTCCAGGTCTAGTCCAGGTCCAGTCCAGGTCCGGTCCAGGTCCTTGTACCTGCGTTTGGGGTCGGTGGCTCCTCCGTGCTGAACCACACCGTCCGGACTCAGGGACATGATGGTTTTGACGACGGCGCCGACGCTGTCCTGTGATTGGACGAGGACGGAAAACCCCGCCTCCCCCAGATTCTCCGTCGTCATCGAGCAGCTCATCTCAAACGTAGCTCCGCCCACCGTCGCCTCGCGCACCGTTTTGGCCACGACGTGCAGAACCGGACCTGGAAAAGAAAAACAAAAAAAACAGACCAAATCAGAATTTCAGTGTTTTTATGTCTTTTTATCATTTTATTCAAGGTGTTTTTGTTTATTTTTGTTTAGTTTTAGGCTCAAAAAATAAATACTTGGTCCTGTTAAACTGCACTGAGGCCGGTTACAGGTCACATCTGTGGAGAGGCGAGCCTGTTCACAATAAGAAACATGTTTTTAAGTGTATTTTTAAACAATAACCTCCAGCAGAAAGGTTCCAGAGTGCAGCTTTAACACTTTTCTGGCCCGGGGGTTTTAATCTCATTTTTAAAAATACATTTCTAACATTTTTCTGTCTTTATTCTCCTTTTTGTTTATGATCAAAATAAAATCTCTGGAGTCTCATATTTTGGGTCAGAGTCATTTTAAATATTTTGTTCTTTTTAACAAAATGCAAATTCACAAAAGAAATAATTGCTTGGCATTTGGGAAATTCCAGGAAACGGGCCGTCAGCGTCTTTGTGTCGGTTTTATTTTGGGGCAGATCTTGAACCCCCTGACCCCCTGCTGTGCCCTCTGTGCCCTCTGTGCCCTCTGTGCCCTCTGTGCCCTCTGTGCCCTCTGCGCCCGCCGCTGCGCCCGCCGAGGTCTGGGGTCCTCGACACAAAACTCTGACTGTTCTCATCAAAAACTCGACTGTCTGAGCTGAAAACTGAGCAGAGTTTAAATAAAAACTCTTTTCATTTTGTCTGGAGTCTGGACGCAAGAGTCACAATGAAGAAAAAGAGTTTAGAACAAACCACTCCAGATATTTATATCTAAAAGACACAGTCCGGGTTTAGTCCGGGTTTAGTCCGGGTTTAGTCCGGGTTTAGTCCGGGTTTAGTCACTTTGTTTTAGCATTAGTCTGGTTCTGTTCAGTAGTCATAGACATTAGGGCCTGATCGATATATCGGTTGGCTGATATTATCGGCCGATATGTTCACTTGGAGACATATCGTCTCTTGCCGATATGAGCCGACAGTCGACGTGTGCAGGTTGTACCTCATAAAGCTCAGATATTATGTTAATTTAATGATATTCACATATTTTACATGTGACGCTGCATCAGTTTTTATCAGACGAGTCATTTGTGTGACACCAAACTGAACACACACACACACACACACACACACACACACACACACACACACACACACACACACACACACACAGACACACACACACACACACACACACACACAGACACACACACACACACACACACAGACACACACACACACACACACACAGACACACACACACACACACACACAGACACACACACACACACACACAGACACACACACACACACACACACACAGACACACACACACACACACACACAGACACACACACACACACACACAGACACACACACACACACAGACACACACAGACACACACACACACACACACACACACAGACACACACAGACACACACAGACACACACACACACAGACACACACACACACACACACACACAGACACACACACACACACACACACACACACACACACACAGACACACACAGACACACACACAGTCATGTGACATGTGTGTTTGTTCACACTCGTGCACAGTCACAGATTCATCTGCACACGGCTCCTGATCTTTTTCACTGACTAAATTTCTAAACTTTTCCATGACTTGTCAAATTCAGGCCTGGGGGCCAAATTTGGCCCACAATATAATTATATTTGGCCCGTGAGATCAAATTAAATCTGTATTAGAGCTGCCGCTGCACACAGATCGACTATAGAGACATTATTTATTTAAAAAGTTGTTATTATTTTATATTCTGTTTGTTCTGGATTCAGTGTTTAAACAAAACTTTTATTAAACATTTATTTGAATAAGAAAAGGCCTCTGTCAATTTGAGTTTGACACTCGTGTTTTAGGACTAAATCTGAAATGTTTCACTTTTTCCACTCACTTTATGATTTGGGATTATAATTTTTAAACATTTAAAATCCTTTTATTCTCTTTTAAATAAAAGATGCAAACGTTCACAAATAATCAGAACAGACTCATGAAAACTGAACAGAACACTGGAGCTGTGTAGTAGTAACAGTAGTAGTAGTAGTATTTGTAGTAGTAGTAGTATTTGTAGTACGTACGTTTCAGTTCCCATTTAACAGGAAGCGCTGGACTCGGTTGTTCTGTTGTTTTTATAAATCCTCCCTGTGAGTTCGGGGTCCAGGCCGAGACTAAACACGAGTACAGCCCCATGTCCACCTCCTGCGGGAAAAAACACGTCAACACGAAAAACACGTCAACACACACTAGCAGGCTAACGGAGCACGTCCTGATCACGGAGCAGTACCTGTGTGCGGGTGAAGCGGAGCCTGAACGTGTCGGGCTGGACTCGGTGTAACGTCACGACTCCTCGGTCCAGACGGTCCGAGTACGTCGCCCCCGGCAACAGGTTCCCCCCCGCGTCCAACGAGCCAATGGGATTCAAGCTCTGAGGACCACTTCCTGTTCCTGAAAAAAATATAAGTATGCAGTAGAAGTTGTAGTTGAAGTTGTAGTAATATTTGTAGTAGTAGTAACAGTAGTGAGTCAGTTATTTTTCAGTTGACCACTTTAGTCCTGGCCTAGTCCTGGTCCAGTCCTGGTTCTTTTCTGTCCCTGGTCTGGTCCTGGTCTAGTCCTGGTCCTGTTCCAGTCCTAGGTCTAGTTCTGGGTCTAATTGTGGGTCTAATTCAGGTCTAGCCCTAGTCTGGCCCTGGTCTAGTCCTGGTCCTAGTCCCAGTCTAGACCTGGTCCTAGGTTTAGTTCTGGGTCTAGTTCTGGTTTGGTCCTGGTCTCATCCTGGGTCTTGTCCTGGGCCTCATTCTGATCTGGTCCTGGTCTAGTCCTGGGTCCAGTTCTGGGTCTAATTCTGGGTCTAATTCTGGTCTGGCCCTGGCCCTGGTCTGGTTCAGTCCTAGTGTGGTCCTAATTCAGGCCTGCTCTGGTCCTGGTCCAGTCTTGGTCTAGTCCCGGTCTAGTCTTGTTACAGTCCTGGTCCTGGTACAGTCCTGGTCTTGCTCTGATCCTGGTTCTGGTCCTGGTTCTGATCCTAGTCTGGTCCTGTTTCAGTTCTTGTCTAGTCCTGCTCTGGTCTGGTCTTGGTCTGGTCCTGGTCCCATCTTGGTCTAGTCCTGGTCCCAGTCCTTCTCTGGTCCTTCTCTGGTCCTGGTCTGGTCCTGGTCTGGTCCTGGTCTGGTCTGTCCTCCTTCTGGTCCTGGTCTGGTCCTGGTCTGGTCCTGGTCCTGCTCTGGTTATAGTCCAGTCTTGGTCCAGTCCTGCTCTGGTCCTGGTCCTGGCCCTGGTCCTGGTCTGGCCCTGGTCGTAGTCCTGGTCCTGGTCCTGGTCTTGGTCCAGTCCTGATCCTAATCCTGGTCCCAGTCTAGTCCCGGTCTTGGTCCTGCTCTGGTCCCGGTCTAGTCCTGGTCCTAATCCTGGTCCCAGTCTAGTCCTGTCTTGGTCCTGGTCTAGTCCTGGTCCCGGTCTAGTCCTGGTCCTGGTCCCGGTCTTGGTCCTGGTCTTTTATACCGGTGCTGTGTTGCCAGGTAACGGCGAGTCTTCCTCCTGGGGGCAGGTTGGTGATGTTGGTCACGTGACACGCCAGCTCCATGGGGTCAGAGGTCAACTTCGGGGTCGCGACGGGTTCAAGGGTCAAAGTGAAACTGGGCTCTGGAGGAAAAACAAAAACAAAAAACAAAACAAAAACAGAATCAGAAACAGAAACAGAAACAGACAGAAACAGAGACACGGTTTATGTAAGATCAGGAAAATAAATATAACTAAAAATAAAACTTTATGACAGTGACAGTTTGTAAATGTTTCTCTTTATTTATGTGATTCAGATCAAGTCCCCGAGATCTGAAACAGGAACGATTCTTGGATTAGACCAGGTTTTTGTGTTTTTTAGTCTGGTTTAGTTCTGTGTTAGTCCTCTTTTAGACCAGGTTAAGTGCTACATTTAGACCTGGTTTAGACCTGAATTACTCTGAGTTTAGGCCACAGTTAGTCCTGGTTTAGTCCTGGTTTAGTCCTGGTTTAGTCCTGGTTTAGTCCTGGTTTAGTCTTGGTCTAGTCTTGGTCTAGTCTTGGTCTAGACCTGGTTTAGACCTGGTTTAGTCTTGGTTTAGTCTTGGTTTAGTCCTGGTTTAGTCCTGGTTTAGTCCTGGTCTAGTCTTGGTCTAGTCTTGGTCTAGTCTTGGTCTAGTCTTGGTTTAGACCTGGTTTAGTCCTGGTTTAGTCCTGGTTTAGTCCTGGTTTAGTCCTGGTTTAGTCTTGGTCTAGACCTGGTTTAGACCTGGTTTAGACCTGGTTTAGTCCTGGTTTAGACCTGGTTTAGTCCTGGTTTAGTCTTGGATTAGACCTGGTTAGACCTGGTTTAGACCTGGTTTAGTCCACAGTTAGACCTGGTTTAGACCTGGTTTAGTCCTGGTTTAGACCTGGTTTAGACCTGGTTTAGTCTTGGTTTAGTCCTGGTTCAGACCTGGTTTAGTCCTGGTTTAGACCTGGTTTAGTCCTGGTTTAGACCTGGTTTAGACCTGATTTAGTCTTGGTTTAGTCCACAGTTAGACCTGGTTTAGATTTCCTTTTTTTTTTTTTTTTTTTTTTTTTTTTTTAAATCACTCACAACACAAACACACTCACCGTTTTTCTTAGTTCTTATCTTAATTTTAATTTTTTTTAAAGATGCCAATTTTTTATTTTTTTATTTATTTTTTGTACAAACTAATAATAAAACGTAAAAGAAGCCACAAAATGTATCGTTAATTGTCTCAAAATAAAATAAAACGTTAAAGAAAAGCCTGAGCTTCGTTAAAAGTCGTGGATGGATCTAAGATTTGATTTCAAGTTTTTATTTTATTTTTATTTTTTTTTAAGTGCACCAAGTTAGTACAAGTTCTGATTTGATCATCTAAGCTTTTCCAAAAGTTCCGCAGTGCATCTTTAATTAATATCTTTAAATCAGCTTGAACAGGTTTGCAAAAAGGTGATGTTTATTTCAATAGATCTTTTTGTTCTTTTTTATTCCAACACGATTCTGGTTTTAGGATTAAAAATAAACTCGAGGACCAGAGCCACAGTTTTCTAAAATAACCCCGACCAGGTGAGCGTTAAAAATCCTAAAACAGACTGCACCTGAACGCACCACTGAACAGGAAATACAGACCACGGCCCAAAAACCTCAAACTGTGTGTCGCTTGTTTTTCAAAATAAAACCAAAAATAAGAAAAAAAAAAACCCAAGGATTTTCTTCTTTATTTGTCTCCAAAACCAAAATGAAAAAAAAAGAAGAAAAAAAAGATAATGATTCACTTTTCAGTTTTTGATTTTGTGTTGAAATGAAAAATGGAAAAAAAGTGATAACGGAAAAAACAAGGACTAAACCAGAACAAGGTCTAAAACCAGGACTCAACCAGGATTAAACCAGGACTCAACCAGGACTCAACCAGGTCTAAACCAGGTCTAAACCAGGACTAAACCAGGACTAAACCAGGACTCAACCAGGACTAAACCAGGACTAAACCAGAACTAAACAAGACTAAACCAGGACTAAACCAAGACTAAACCAGGACTAAACCAGGACTAAACCAGGACTAAACCTGGACTAAACCAGGACTAAACCAAGGACTAAACCAGGACTAAACCAGGACTAAACCAAGACCAAACCAGGACTAAACCAGGACTAAACCAGGACTAAACCAAGACCAAACCAGGACTAAACCTAGGACTAAACCAAGGACTAAACCAGAGGACTAAACCAGGACTAAACCAAGACTAAACCAGGACTAAACCAGACTAAACCAGGACTAAACCAAGACTAAACCAGGACTAAACCAGGACTAAACCAGGACTAAACCAGGACTAAACCAGAACTAAACCAGAACTAAACCAGGGCTAAACCAGGACTAAACCAAGACTAAACGAGAACTAAACCAGGACTAAACCAAGGCTAAACCAGGACTAAACCAAGACTAAACCAGGACTAAACCAGCATGAAACCAGGACCAAACCAGGACCAGACTGGTAGTGAGACCAAAAATGAGACCAGGATTGAGATTGGAACCAGACCAGGACCAGACCTGGACTGAAAATGGTTTATAGTCCTGGTTCAGTCCAGGTTCAGTCCAGGTTCAGTTCTGGTTAATCCTGGTTTAGTCCTGTTTTAGGCCTGGGTTAGTCCTTGACCTGACACCAGACCTGGTTCAGTTCTGGTTTAGTCCTTTTTTTTTTAATCATTTTTTTCCATTTTTTCATTTAAACACAAAATTGAAAACTGAAAAAAATAAATAAATAAATAAAATAAAATAATAATAAAAATCAAAAATAGTTGCTTTTTTGTTTTCTTATTTTTGTTTTTTTTTTGAAAAACAAATGAATGAACGACACAGATTCTCCTCTCATTTCTCTGTTTTCTTTCTTTCTTTTTTTTTTCCTCGCTCAGAAAAACTCACAGGTGTAAAATGTGTAAAAATCGAGGCTCTGGCAAAGCGGTGTGTTTAAGTGACGTCAGGAAAGAAGAGCCTCTGAGTCACGCTTTGTCACCATCTGTCCCTGAACGCGTCGTGCCAGTGAACAGGTCGCACTTCCTGTACACAAAGCGGCGGCGGCGGCGGCGGCGGCGGCGTGGAGGAGCGAGGCTGTTTACACGACGACACAAACGCAAAGAGACGCAGGATTTCAAAGAGACTAAATATAGACGCGTGCGGATCCGAACGCGGGATTAAGGAAGAAAATATGAGGAATTATGCGAACGGCGGCATTCAACCGTCAACCACGTCAGGAATATTTAAACGGGGAAACAAAGAAGAGAAACATGAGCAGATTTTTTAAAACGCTGATTTAAAACAGAAAAACATTAAAGATGAAACATTAAACTTTAAACATTAAACATGAACCGAGGAGAGAGAAAAAAAACAGATGTTACATAACAACTACAGGAAAATAATACTGAAGTACAAGTAGTAGTAGTAGTAGTAGTAGTAGTAGTAGTAGTAGTAGTAGTAGTAGTAGTAGTAGTAGTAGTAGTAGTAGTAGTAGTATTAGTAGTAGTAGTAGTAGTAGTAGTAGTAGTAGTAGTAGTAGTAGTAGTAGTAGTAGTAGTAGTAGTAGTAGTAGTAGTAGTAGTAGTAGTAGTAGTAGTAGTAGTAGTAGTAGTAGTAGTAGTAGTAGTAGTAGTAGTAGTAGTAGTAGTAGTAGTAGTAGTAGTAGTAGTAGTAGTAGTAGTAGTAGTAGTAGTAGTAGTAGTAGTAGTAGTAGTAGTAGTAGTAGTAGTAGTAGTAGTAGTAGTAGTAGTAGTAGTAGTAGTAGTAGTAGTAGTAGTAGTAGTAGTAGTAGTAGTAGTAGTAGTAGTAGTAGTAGTAGTAGTAGTAGTAGTAGTAGTAGTAGTAGTAGTAGTAGTAGTAGTAGTAGTAGTAGTAGTAGTAGTAGTAGTAGTAGTAGTAGTAGTAGTAGTAGTAGTAGTAGTAGTAGTAGTAGTAGTCAGTAGTAGTAGTAGTAGTAGTAGTAGTAGTAGTCCTTGGTCTGGTCCTAGGTCCTGGTCCTGGTCCTGGTCCTGGTCCTGGTCCTGGTCCTGACACGTGTCCTCAGCAGGGAGGAAGTCCTGAAGTCCTGGTCCTGGTCCTGTGTCTCAGCAGGGAGGAGAGTTGAAGTGTCAGTCCTGGTCCTGGTCCAGTCCTGGTCCAGTCCTGGTCCTGGTCCTGGTCCTGGTCCAGTCCTGGTCCTGGTCCTGGTCCACTCGTGTCTCAGCAGGGAGGAGAGTTGAAGCGTCAGTCCTGTGGTGTCAGCTGCTCTTCAGGGACATTTCTGTGACTCTGGCCTCAGCAAAAAAACAACAAAACAACTAAACTCCAGACAGATGTGAGACCAGAGTCCACCAGAGTCCACCAGAGTCCACCCGAGTCCACCCGAGTCCACCCGAGAGTCCACCGAGTCCACCAGTCCACCAGAGTCCACCAGAGTCCACCAGAGTCCACCAGAGTCCAGTCCACCAGAGTCCACCAGAGTCCACCAGAGTCCACCAGAGTCCACCAGAGTCCACCAGAGTCCACAAGAGTCCAGTCCACCAGAGTCCACCAGAGTCCACCAGAGTCCACCAGAGTCCACCCGAGTCCACCAGAGTCCACCAGAGTCCACCAGAGTCCACCAGAGTCCACCAGAGTCCACCAGAGTCCACCAGAGTCCACCAGAGTCCACCAGAGTCCACCAGAGTCCACCAGAGTCCACCAGAGTCCACCAGAGTCCACCAGAGTCCACCAGAGTCCACCAGAGTCCACCAGAGTCCACCAGAGTCCACCAGAGTCCACCAGAGTCCACCAGAGTCCACCAGAGTCCACCAGAGAGTCCACCAGAGTCCACCAGAGTCCACCAGAGTCCCACCACCAGAGTCCACCAGAGTCCACCAGAGTCCACCAGTCCAGTCCACCAGAGTCCAGAGTCCACCAGAGTCCACCAGAGTCCACCAGAGTCCACCAGAGTCCACACGAGTCCACCAGAGTCCACACGAGTCCACACAGAGTCCACACAGAGTCCACCGAGAGTCCACCAGAGTCCACCAGTCCACGAGTCCACAGAGAGTCCACACCACACGAGTCCACACGAGTCCACACGAGTCCACACGAGTCCACACGAGAGTCCACACGAGTCCACACGAGAGTCCACCGAGTCCACCAGAGTCCACACGAGTCCACCAGAGTCCACCAGAGTCCAGAGTCCACACCACAGAGTCCACACAGAGTCCACAGAGTCCACCAGAGTCCACCGAGAGTCCACACCACAGAGTCCACACGAGTCCACACGAGTCCACACGAGTCCACACGAGTCCACACGAGTCCACACGAGTCCACACGCGACCACACGAGTCCACCCAGAGTCCACCAGAGTCCACACGAGTCCACCAGAGTCCACAAGAGTCCACAGAGTCCACCAGAGTCCACAGAGTCCACACGAGTCCACACGAGTCCACACGAGTCCACCAGTCCACCAGAGTCCACCAGAGTCCACAGAGTCCACACGAGTCCACACGAGTCCACCAGAGTCCACCAGAGTCCACCAGAGTCCACAGAGTCCACCAGAGTCCACAGAGTCCACAAGAGTCCACAGAGTCCACCAGAGTCCACCAGAGTCCACAGAGTCCACAGAGTCCACCAGAGTCCACCAGAGTCCACCAGAGTCCACAGAGTCCACCAGAGTCCACCACCAGAGTCCACACGAGTCCACAAGAGTCCACCAGAGTCCACAAGAGTCCACACGAGTCCACCAGAGTCCACCAGAGTCCACCAGAGTCCACCAGAGTCCACCAGAGTCCACCAGAGTCCACCAGAGTCCACCAGAGTCCACAGAGTCCACCAGAGTCCACAAGAGTCAGAGTCCACAGAGTCCACCAGAGTCCACAGAGTCCACACGAGTCCACCAGAGTCCACAGAGTCCACCAGAGTCCACACGAGAGTCCACAGAGTCCACCAGAGAGTCCACCAGAGTCCACCACCAGAGTCCACAGAGTCCACAGAGTCCACAGAGTCCAGAGTCCACCAGAGTCCACCAGAGTCCACCAGAGTCCACAGAGTCCAGAGTCCACACCACAAGAGTCCACACCACAGAGTCCACCAGAGTCCACCAGAGTCCACAGAGTCCACACCACAGAGTCCACAGAGTCCACCCAGAGTCCACAGAGTCGAGTCCACACCACAGAGTCCACAGAGTCCACCAGAGTCCACCAGAGTCCACCAGAGTCCACCAGAGTCCACCAGAGTCCACCAGAGTCCACCACCAGAGTCCACCAGAGTCCACCAGAGTCCACCAGAGTCCACCAGAGTCCACAGAGTCCACCACAGAGTCCACCAGAGTCCACCCCAGAGTCCACCACAGAGTCCACCAGAGTCCACAGAGTCCACAGAGTCCACAGAGTCCACAGAGTCCACACCAGAGTCCACCACAGAGTCCACCAGAGTCCACCAGAGTCCACAGAGTCCACAGAGTCCACAGAGTCCACAGAGTCCACCAGAGTCCACCAGAGTCCACAGAGTCCACAGAGTCCACAGAGTCCACCAGAGTCCACCAGAGTCCACCAGAGTCCACAGAGTCAGAGTCCACCAGAGTCCACCAGAGTCCACAGAGTCCACCAGAGTCCACAGAGTCCACAGAGTCCACAGAGTCCACCAGAGTCCACAGAGTCCACAGAGTCCACAGAGTCCAGAGTCCACAGACAGAGTCCACCAGAGTCCACCAGAGTCCACAGAGTCCACAGAGTCCACAGAGTCACAGAGTCCACCAGAGTCCACCAGAGTCCACAGAGTCCACAGAGTCCACAGAGTCCACCCAGAGTCCACCAGAGTCCACCAGAGTCCACCAGAGTCCACAGAGTCCACCAGAGTCCACCAGAGTCCACAGAGTCCACCAGAGTCCACCAGAGTCCACCAGAGTCCACCAGAGTCCACCAGAGTCCACCAGAGTCCACAGAGTCCACCACAGAGTCCACCAGAGTCCACCACAGAGTCCACCAGAGTCCACAGAGTCCAGAGTCCACAGAGTCCACCAGAGTCCACAGAGTCACCACAGAGTCCACACGAGTCCACCAGAGTCCACAGAGTCCACAGAGTCAGAGTCCACAGAGTCCAGAGTCCACAGAGTCCACCAGAGTCCACAGAGTCCACAGAGTCCACCAGAGTCCACCAGAGTCCACAGAGTCCACCAGAGTCCACAGAGTCCACCAGAGTCCACCAGAGTCCACCAGAGTCCACCAGAGTCCACCAGAGTCCACAGAGTCCACCAGAGTCCACAGAGTCCACAGAGTCCACAGAGTCCACCAGAGTCCACAGAGTCCACAGAGTCCACAGAGTCCACAGAGTCCACCAGAGTCCACCAGAGTCCACAGAGTCCACAGAGTCCACAGAGTCCACCAGAGTCCACACCAGAGTCCACACGAGTCCACCAGAGTCCACAGAGTCCACACACAGAGTCCACAGAGTCCACAAGTAGTCCACAAGTCCATCCAGTCCAGTCCACTCCAGTAGTACATATCCACCAGATCCACAGTACTGTCCAAGAGTAAGTAGTCCAGTAGTTACAGTAGTACCAGTCCAGTCCAGTAATCAGTAGTACCAGTAGTAGAGTAGTCCAGTAGGTATATCAGTAGTAGTCAGTAGTAGTAGTAGTAGTTAGTAGTAGTAGTAGTAGTAGTAGTACAGTACAGTAGTAGTAGTAAGTATAGTAGTACAGTAGTAGTAAGTAGTAGTAGTAGTACAGTAGTAGTAGTAGTAGTAGTAGTAGTAGTAGTAGTAGTAGTAGTAGTAGTAGTAGTAGTAGTAGTAGTAGTAGTAGTAGTAGTAGTAGTAGTATCACATAAGTTCAGTACAAAGTTTTGCAACAAAAATATTACTTCTGTTTCGAGATAGAAAACAGATTTAAAATTGAAATTATTGCTGCACTGTACAAAATGTAAATATTCTCCTCGGAGTTTACACGGAAATAATAATTCCGAACTGACTCGGCTCAACGTCTCGGGGTCGGGAAGTGTTCTGATTGGACGAGGGGCGCACGAACGTATTTACATCTTTAAGTTTAAATTTAATTCCAATAACATAATAATTTTTCATGAGGAATTAAGTCATGGTAGTTTTGACGCGGAATTATTTTTATTCGGAATTAAAGCCGTCATGTAAAAACATTCGGGAAAGGTTCGGCTCTGTCCTGGACTTTTTTAGTTTCGATAAGTTTGAAAAATGAGGATCTAGTTTTGATTTTAGTTTTAGTATCGTTCTGATTTTCGATACTTTTGAGATCCTTTTTCCCGTTCCGTTTGCGCCACAGATGATCCGGAGCGTCGTGATTCCGCCGCGTTCCAACAGCCTTATAAATAATTACGTAACGGAGCCGTTCTGGTGGATGTTAGATCAATTTCAGATCGAAGTCTTCACCCCCCGAGGCCCGAGCGTGTGCGTCTTAACCCCTCCTCATCCGCGGTGTAAAAAAATCAGAGTTTAAAATCGCGTTTGCGGTGATTTAAACGTTGGGAAAAATCAGGATTCCATGAATAAAGATGCGGCGGGAGCGATGTGACTGTGGCGTATATGAATAATGGATAGAGAATGGAAAATGCACGACAACAAGCTCACAAGAAACACGACAAACCGAGGAGAGAGTTTATCCATGTACGACACGAGCGTCACGAGATTTACAACACACTGAGATTTACAACGTCAGAGAGAAATCAGAGGAATCAGAGGAATCAGAGGAATCAGAGAATCAGTCTAATCAGTCAAATCGGTCACGTGGAGATAAACAGAACCTGCCCATGTTTAGTCCTGACTCTGGTTATCAGCAGGAGGCCAGGACTAAACCAGGACTAAAACAAGACTAAACCAGGACTAAACCAGGACTAAACCGAGACTAAACCAGGACTAAACCAGGACCCAGGACTAAGCCAGGACTAAACCAGGACTAAACCAGTAAACCAGAGACTAAACCAGGACTAAGCCAGGACTAAAACCAGGACTAAACCAGGCTAACCAGGACTAAACCAGACTAAACCAGGACCCAGGACTAACCAGGACTAAACCGGGACTAAACCAGGACTAAACCAGGACTAAACCAGGACTAAACTAAACCAGGACTAAACCAGGACTAAACTAAGCCAGGACTAAACCAGGACTAAACCACTAAAGGACTAAACCAGGGACTAAAGGACTAAGCCAGGACTAAACCAGGACTAAAACCAGGACTAAGCCAGGACTAAACAAGGACTAAACCAGGTCTAAACCAGGACTAAACCAGGACTAAACCAGGACTAAACCAACTACTAAACCGGGTCTAAACCAGGTCTAAACCAGGAACTAAACCAGGTCTAAACCAGGACTAAACCAGGACTAAGCCAGGACTAAGCCAGGACTAAGCCAGGACTAAGCCAGGACTAAACCAGGACTAAACCAGGACTAAACCAGGGACTAAGCAGGACTAAACCAGACTAAAACAAGACTAAACCAGGTCTAAACCAAGACTAAACCAGGACTAAACCAAGACTAAACCAGGTCTAAACCAAGACTAAACCAGGTCTAAACCAGAGCTAAACCAGGACTAAACCAGGACTAAATCGGGTCTAAACCAGGGGTAAATCGGGTCTAAACCAGGTCTAAACCAGAACTAAACCAGGTCTAAACCAGAACTAAACCAGGTCTAAACTAGGACTAAATCAAGACTATACAAGGACAAAACCAGGACTAAGCCAGGACTAAACCAGGACTATAACAGGACTATAACAAGTCTAAACCGGGTCTAAACCAGGTCTACACTAGGTCTAAACCAAGACTAAACCAGGTCTAAACCAGGATTAAACCCAAAACTAAACCAGGACTAAACTAAACCAACTCTAAACCAGACCAAAACCAGGACTAAACCAAGGACTAAACCAAGACTAAACATGTATATATGTTTACATTTTTTTGTTTTTTGTTTAAAAATGTAGAAAAAAACAGTTTGGATCTTTAGTAAATTCTTAAATCTAAATAAATCTATCGAGGTTTGTGATGTTTGACTGAAACTCGTGTTGGACTCGTCTCTCCTCTGGCTCTCGCTCTGACGTCGCCGCGGGGGACAAACCTACACATCGCCGCAGCCCGGGCTTCCTGTTTTGGCCCGGAGCGGTGCATCGTGGGAAGGCAGGGCAGCTCCAAGGCCGGACTTCAGAGGGATTTGAACCGACAACTCCACAAACAAGGCCCCGGGTCACACGGGTCACACGGGTCGAGGACTCGGAGACGTGATGGAGAGTTATGTAAGAATTATAAAACTGCACGCACTATTCTGCTCAAGTTTACTTAAAGCTGCACTACGGAACTTTTCTGGTGAAGGGTCTGCCGCCTGCTCGTCACCGCGGAGACGGAACTGTTAACTGTTTTAAAATGTTCCACAGTACGACTTTAAACTTAAATATATCACCGTGTCGACAAGCAGGTCAAGGGACATGAATACTAGGCTTAGTTCTGGTTTAGTTCTGGGACTAGTCTGGGGTCTGTCTAGTCCCGGGTCTAGTCCTTGGTCTAGTCCTTTGGTCTAGTCTTTGGTCTTTCTCTAGTCCTTGGTCTAGTCCTGGGTCTAGTCCTGGTCGGTCTCTAGTCCTGGGTCGGTCTAGTCCTGGATTCTCTAGTCTGGGTCTGTCTGTCTAGTCCTGGTGTCTAGTCGTCCTGGTCGGTCTAGTCCTGGTCGGATCTAGTCCTGGTCGGGTGGGTCTAGTCCCTAGTCCCGGTGGGTCTAGTCCGGTCTAGTCCCGGGTGGGTCTAGTCCCGGTCTCTAGTCCAGGGTCGGTCTAGTCCTGGATCTAGTCCTGGATCTAGGTCTAGTCCTGGATCTGGATCTGGATCTAGTCTGGATCCTGGGTCTAGTCCTGGTTCTAGTCCTGGTTCTAGTCCTGGATCTAGTCCTGGATTTAGTCCTGGATTTAGTCCTGGATCTAGTCCTCTAGTCCTTGGATCTAGTCCTGGATTCTCTAGTCCTGGATTCTCTAGTCCCAGGTTGGTCTAGTCCCAGGTTGGTCTAGTCCTGGTTCTAGTCCTGGTTCTAGTCCTGGATCTAGTCCTGGATCTAGTCCTGGATTTAGTCTGTCTGTCTGGTCTAGTCTGGATTCTCTAGTCCCGGTGGGTCTAGTCCTGGGTCAGTCCTGGTTCTAGTCCTGGTTCTAGTCCTGGATCTAGTCCTGGATCTAGTCCTGGATCTAGTCCTGGATCTGTCTCGTCTTGGATCTAGTACTGGATTCTCTAGTCCCGGGTGGGTCTAGTCCTGGGTTGGTCTAGTCTGGGGTTGGTTTAGTCCTGGATTCTCTGGTCCTGGATTCTCTGGTCAGTTCTTGGTCAGCCTTGGTTCAGTCTAGTCCGGGTCTAGTCCTGGGTCTAGTCCGGGTCTAGTCCCGGGTCTAGTCCCGGGTCTCGTCATCTCAGTCTTGTTTCCGTGGAGTTAGATCAAACTTTAAAGCCACACTGCGGGACATTTATGGCAAAGTAACGACACAACACGAGAAACGAATAGAAAAAAACCCATAAACTTGTCGTTATAATGCGTTTTCTTCTTCTTTTTCTGCGTTTTTGACCCGTGTGTCACCCCAGAGTGAAGCAGCTCCTCTCGGGTTTTAACCTGAGACCAGAAACCGACACATGTTTCGGATTTGAGACTCGCCTTTTGATGAATGGACTGCGATATTATTTTTAACGTAATTTTATATTGAGGAAATTTGTTTTGGACGGACACACCCACGACGTCCGCTGTAAAACCTTATCTCCTCCAGCGCGGATCCCAGGAAATAACTCTGCTCTTATTAATGCTGGCAACGGAAAAATAATCTGAAAAACTCATCCAACTATTTCCTTTTCTCTTTCTGGGACGTTTCGTTTCTACGTCTCGAGTCGTAAATCAAAAGTGCGTTCGGAGTCGGGCTGCAAAAGTCGAAAATCAGATACTAAAACATAACATAAGATGAATTAAAGTTTGTGAGGAGGATTGTTTTTTAGTTTCAAATTGTTAATGAAAGTTTAAAATCGCGTTAATGAGACAAACAAACTCAATTCGTGTGTCGTTCGTTTGTTCGTTTTTCAAAATAAAACCAAAAATAAGAACATTTAAAAAGTCAAACAGCTATTTTCTTCGTTATTTGTCTCCAAAACCAAAATAAAAAAAACAGAAAATGATTTGTTTTTTCAGTTTTCGATTTTGTGTTTGAATGAAAAATGGAAAAAAAATGGATAATGGACTGAACCGGGACTAAACCAGGACTAAAACCAGGACTAAAGACTTACAAACTAAAACCAGGACTAAACTAGAACTAAACTAAGATTAAGCCAGGACTAAATCAGGACTAAACCAAGAGTAAAACCAGGATTAAACCAGGTATAAACCAAGACTAAATTTAAGACTAAACACAGGACTAAACTAGAACTAAACCAAGACTAAAAGCATGACTAAACTAGAACTAAATCAGGATTAAACCAAGACCAAACCAAGACTAAACCAAGACTAAACCAAGACTAAAACCAGGACTAAACTAGAACTAAACCAAGTCTAAAGTTAAGAATAAACCAGGACTAAACCAAGACTAAAACCAGGACTAAACCAGGACTAAAACCAGGACTAAACCAAGACTAAATTTAAGACTAAACGTAGGACTAAACTAGAACTAAACCAAGACTAAAAGCATGACTAAACTAGAACTAAATCAGGATTAAACCAAGACCAAACCAAGACTAAAACCAGGATTAAACCAAGACTAAAATTAAGTCTAAAACCAGGACTAAACTAGAACTAAACCAAGTCTAAAGTTAAGAATAAACCAGGACTAAAACAAGACTAAAACCAGGACTAAACCAGGACTAAACCAAGACTAAACCAAGACTAAAACCAGGACTAAACCAAGACTAAATTTACGACTAAAAGCAGGACTAAACTAGAACTAAACCAAGACTAAAAGCATGACTAAACTCAAACTAAATCAGGATTAAACCAAGACAAAACCAGGACTAAAACCAGAAATAAAACAAAACTCCAGGTTTGTTTTTGAGGCGGTAAGATTAGAACACGACTTAAAGCTCCTTCTTTTTTTTAATTTTTATTTAAAATTTTTTTTTAATTTGTGGAGTTAAATTCTAATGTGTAAATGATTTTGTTGCTGTGAGGTGCGAGTGTTGTGATCTGGCGTTCACAGATCGTCTGTTTCGCTGCGTTCGCCTCTGGCCCTCGTCTTTGGAGCAGATGGATCTTCTCTGATTTATGGACTGAGCTCAGATGAAGCTGTGACATGGCTCTGCCCCAGAACCTCCCGCCGGCTCCACCCCCCTGCACACGGCACGACTGCACTCTGCACACGGCACTAATGCACTACTGCACACGGCACGACTGCACTCTGCACACGGCACTAATACACTGCACACGGCACGACTGCACTCTGCACACGGCACGACTGCACTCTGCACACGGCACGACTGCACTCTGCACACGGCACGACTGCACTCTGCACACGCACTGCACTCTGCACACGGCACTAATACACTCTGCACACGGCACGACTGCACTCTGCACACGGCACGACTGCACTCTGCACACGGCACGACTGCACTCTGCACACGGCACGACTGCACTCTGCACACCGCACTAATACACTCTGCACACCGCACTAATACACTCTGCACACGGCACTAATACACTCTGCACACGGCACTAATACACTCTGCACACGGCACTAATACACTCTGCACACGGCACTAATACACTCTGCACACCGCACTACTGCACTCTGCACACGGCACTACACTCTGCACACGGCACGACTGCACTCTGCACACGGCACTAATACACTCTGCACACGGCACTAATACACTCTGCACACGGCACGACTGCACTCTGCACACGGCACTAATACACTCTGCACACGGCACTGCACTCTGCACACTGCACACCGGCACTGCCTCTGCACACGCACGACTGCACGGCACTTCTGCACACGGCACGACTGCACTCTGCACACGGCACTAATACACTCTGCACACGGCACTAATACACTCTGCACACGGCACGACTGCACTCTGCACACCGCACTAATGCACTACTGCACACCGCACTAATGCACTACCGCCGGTTTAACATTTTACGCAACAAAACGACGAGATGGTGACGAAATTTTACGTCATGATTTCAGAATTCAGATGTCACGATACAAACATTTAAAACTCGATCTCAATACGAACGAACAGACTTGTTATTGCGATCATAAAAACGCTTTCTCCACAGATCTGACCTGTAACCGCATAGAAACTTATCGGCGATCGGTCTAAATCTTGCCGATCTGGGTCGATATTTCACGTGGGCGTGTTTATACCTCGTTATAAATCTATAAAACTATAAAACTGTAACATAATGCATAATAAAACCAGGTCCAACCAGATCTAACCAAAGTCTGAACCAGGACTAAACCAGGACTAATCCAGGACTAATCCAGGACTAATCCAGGACTGAACCAGGACTAAAAAAGGACGTCAAAGCCAGGTCTAAACTAGGTCTAACTGTGGACTAAATCAGGTCTAAACCGAGACTAAATCAGGACTAATCCAGGACTGAACCAGGACTAAAAAAAAAAAGACATCAAAGCCAGTTCCAAACTAGGTCCAACTGTGGCTTAAACCAGGTCTAAACCAAGATTAAACCAGGACTAATTCAGGACTAATTCAGGACTAAACCAGGTCTAAACCAGGTCTAAACCAAGTCTAAACCAGGTCTAAAAAAGGTCTAAACAAGGTCTAACTATGGACTAAACCAGGTCTAAACCAAGATTAAACCAGAACTAATCCAAGACTAAACAAGTAATAAAAAGGCATTAAATCCAGGTCTAAACTAGGTCTAACTCTGGACTAAATCAGGTCTTAACCAAGACTAAATCAGGACTAATCCAGGACTGAACCAGGACTAAAAAAAAGGACATCAAAGCCAGTTCCAAACTAGGTCCAACTGTGGTTTAAACCAGGTCTAAACCAAGATTAAACCAGGACTAATTCAGGACTAATTCATGTCTAAACCAGGTCTAATCTAGGACCAAAACAAGACTAAACCACATCAAAGACAGGTCTAAACTAGGTCTAACTGTGGCCTAAACCAGGTCTAAACCAAAGACTAAATCAGGACTAAATCAGGTCTAAACAAAGGTCTAAACCAGGCCTAAACAAGGTCTAAACAAGGTTCTAACTGTGGACTAAACCAGGTCTAAACCAAGACCAAACCAGGACTAAATCAGGACTAATTCAGGACTAAACCTAAGGTCTAAACCAGGTCTAAACAGGGTCTAAACCAGGTCTAAACCAAGTCTAAACCAGGTCTAAAAAAGGTCAAACAAGGTCTAAAACAAGGTCTACTATGGACTAAACCAGGTCTAATCAAGATTAAACCAGAACTAATCCAAGACTAAACAAGTAATAAAAAAGCATTAAATCCAGGTCTAAACTAGGTCTAACTCTGGACTAAATCAGGTCTTACCAAGACTAAATCAGGACTAATCCAGGACTGAACCAGGACTAAAAAAAAGGACATCAAAGCCAGTTCCAAACTAGGTCCAACTGTGGCTTAAACCAGGTCTAAACCAAGATTAAACCAGGACTAATTCAGGACTAATTCATGTCTAAACCAGGTCTAATCTAGGACCAAAACAAGACTAAACCACATCAAAGACAGGTCTAAACTAGGTCTAACTGTGGCCTAAAGCAGGTCTAAACCAAGACTAAATCAGGACTAAATCAGGACTAATTCAGGACTAAACCAGGTCTAAACCAAGTCTAAACCAAGTCTAAACCAGGTCTAAAAAAGGTCTAAACAAGGTCTAACTATGGACTAAACCAGGTCTAAACCAAGATTAAACCAGAACTAATCCAAGACTAAACAAGTAATAAAAAGGCATTAAATCCAGGTCTAAACTAGGTCTAACTGTGGCCTAAACCAGGTCTAAACCAAGACTAAATCAGGGACTAATCCAGGACTGAACCAGGACTAAAAAAAAGGACATCAAAGCCAGTTCCAAACTAGGTCCAACTGTGGTTTAAACCAGGTCTAAACCAAGATTAAACCAGGACTAATTCAGGACTAATTCATGTCTAAACCAGGTCTAATCTAGGACCAAACCAAGACTAAACCACGTCATATTAAACCAGGTCTAACTGTGGACTAAACCAGGTCTAAACCAAGATTAAACCAGAACTAACCCGAGACTAAACAAGTACTAAAAAGGCATTAAATCCAGGTCTAAACTAGGTCTAACTGTGGCCTAAACCAGGTCTAAACCAAGACCAAATCAGGACTAAACTTGTTTACACCCACAGACACAGATCCACGTGCAAAACTGAGATTATTTCCTTTTTACGGACAATCGGTTTGAGTCTGGATTAAAAGGACATTTATTAGTTCAGACTTGTGATGTGGGAGGAGCCTGTGTGAGGCTCAGTGTTGGAAATACGTCGATTCTGAAGCTGGTTTTCGTTATTTCTCATTGGTTAGAGATCAGGCTGTTTTCTTTTCTATCGGCCGACTGTAAAGTGACTAAATTGGCCGTACATTTGTTACTGAACCTGCATTGATATGTAAATGAGCTGTGAACAGAGGTGCGAATGATCGACATTTACACTCATAATTAATTACCACGGCGCGCAGCATTTACCGCTAAAGACTAATAGCGGTAGTTTACTTTCTTTACTAGCTAGAATGTGATGCAAAAATGCCATGAGTCCGACCTACTGTCCGTAAATATGACGTAAAGAGTCAGAATTACAATAAATGTTGCCTAAATAAACCCCAATTTAAAACCCACTAGAGCCAAACCTACGTTTTTTTTAAGCAATTCAAGATTTACAGTGAATTTTTACATCGCGAAATATATCGGCAGCGCAAACTCACATTTTATCGGTTTCATATCGGCCACAACAAAAGCCGTATCGGTCGGGCTCTAGTCTCGATACAAACATTTAAAACTCGATCTTAATACTAAGAAACAGACTCGATATTGTGATAATAAAAACGCTTTCTCCACAGATCTGACCTGTAACTTCACTTTTATTGTCATCCGCTTGTGGGTGATGGGTGAATTTAAAGGTGCACTGTGTAACTTTTCGGTCATCTTCTAGTGGTTCTAGAGCTTTAAAATACCTAGAAAAACAGACATTCTGACTGTGAGCGGGGTCGCCTCTCCACAGATCCGACCTGTAGCTTCGTCTAGTTTGGTCTCCATGGAGATAGAAAGGTTTAATGCCGTACTGTGGAACATTCCAGACAATACCGAAGCAATAACATCTACACAAAGAACGTTAAAAGTCAAAAGAAACTGAATTTTTAATCGCAATTTCCATTTCCATCAAACGATCTCCAAACTCATATAATCAAGATGAAACGATTTATCTTAACAAACTTTATTTTTGGATATTTTTTATATAAATAAGTGTATTTATTAGATTTTTTAAAATGTAGAGATTGTACACCAGCTGGATATAGAGTTTATTTTGGACACATTTATGTTTTTCTGTGCCTTATTTCACGTTCAAAGTTTATTTTATTCATTTTATGCTCTAAGGTTCAGATTTGTAGCCGATATTTATTTTTAATTTGAAAGTTTTTTAGTTTTTTGAGAGAGAAATGCTGAATAAATGCATCGTGTAACTAAAAAATAATCATTTGTATAATCGTGATTTTGATATTGACCAAAATAATCCTGATAATGATTTTCTTCCATAATCGAGCAGCTCTACGACGCACCTTTTGTTTACTTTATGGATTATTTCTGGTTGCCGGGCGACCAAACCTCCTCTGGTAATCCCCCAAACAAAAGCCGCCCGTCACTCGACCTCTCGGAGCTCGGCCGAGTCACGTGTTTATTCAGCGCTTCATTTATGACGCGAACTTCGACCTTTTCGCCGCATTCCTCCAGGTGGCGGCGAAGGCTTCACTGAGACGAGGGAGCGCCGAGGTCAAAACCGAAACGTAAACTCGACCTAAACAATGGGACGGGAAGTGACACAGGACGTAAACATGTTCCTCTGTTGACGGACAGTACGGACGTCTGGACGCGGAACATACGAGCGCGATTCAACTCCAACACGAGATTTTACGATTAAAAAAAAACAAAACTGAAATCTTTAAACTCATCCAAGAAGGACACGGGTTTCAGAAGAAGTTTGTACAGATTTAAACTACAGAAAAATATAAAACTATAACATAATACATAATAAAACCAGGTCTAAACCAGGACTAAACCAGGTCTAACCAAAATCTGAACCAGGACTAAATCAGGACTAATTCAGGTCTAAACCAGACCAAATCTAGGACCAAACCAAGACTAAACCACGTCAGAGCCAGGTGTAAACGAGGTCTAACTGTGGACTAAACCAGGTCTAAACCAAGACTAAATCAGGACTAATTCAGGTCTAAACCAAGTCTAATCTAGGACCAAACTAGGTCTAAACCAAGTCTAAACCAGGACTAATCCAGGACTAAAAAAAGGACGTCAAAGCCAGGTCTAAACTAGGTCTAATTGTGACCTAAACCAGGTCTAAACCAGGTCTAAACCAGGACTAAACCAGGACTAAACCAAGATTAAACCAGAACTAAACCAGACTAACCAGAAACTAAAACCAGGACTAAACCAGGACTAAACCAGGACTAAACCAGGACTAAATCAGGACAAATTCAGGTTGAACCTAGGATTAACCCAAGATTAAACCATGTCAAAGGCAGATCTAAACGAGGTCTAACTGTGGACTAAACCAGGACTAAACCAAGATTAAACCAGAACTAATCCAGGACTAAAAAAAACACATCAAAGACAGGTCCAAACTAGTTCTAACCATGATTAAACCAGGACTAATCTAAAACTGAACCAGGACTAAAAAGGACATCAAAGCCACGTTTAAACTAGCTCTAACTGTGGTCTAAACCAGGACTAAACCAGGACTGAACCAGGACTGAACCAGGACTAAACCAGGACTGAACCAGGACTAACCAGGACTAAACCAGGACTGAACCAGGACTAAACCAGGACTAAACCAGGACTGAACCAGGACTGAACCAGGACTAAACTGTGGCTACAAAAGTAGTCCTGGTTCAGTTTATCTTCATACGTGGTCATAAAACATCCATGCGTTTCAAAACGGTGACATATTAAGACTGTTGCTATGGCAATTAACAATTCTAAACGAAACATTAAACATCTTTTTAACAAGAATAAATCTTTAAAAAGTCGCTGAAGCCCGTGAACATCTGATCGTTATGTTCTTCGCTAAAAACAGATTGATTTATTTATTTTATTTATTTATTTCGTTGACTCACTGATCTGCGCCACCTTCACGTTCACCGTCGTGGACATCTTCTCCGCCGCCAGGTGCCACCTGCCGCCGCCGCCCGAGCTCCTGCCGCCCTTGTCCACGAACGCCCTGACCCTGCAGGAGTAGGCGCCCTCGTCGTCGGCGCCGACCCCGCGCACGCCGAGCCGCACCTGCCCCGGGGCCACGAGCTCCAGGCTGGCGTCCGAGCGGTAGTTGGTGCCGTTGGAGACGACCACGCCGTTCATCGCCATGGTGATGAGGTCGCGCCCGTTCAGGAGCCACGTGACCTCCAGGCCGATCTGGGGCTGGTTGTCGACGGCGACGGTGCAGAGGAGGGAGAGGGAGGAGCCTGGCGTGAGGACGGCGGCGGAGAGCAGCGACGCCGACACCGTCAGAGACTGACCTGAGAAAAAACAAAAAAACAACTGATCCAGACCTGGAAGTAATATACATAGTATTTATAGTAGTAGTAGTAGTAGTAGTAGTAGTAGTAGTAGTAGTAGTAGTAGTAGTAGTAGTAGTAATAATAATAGTAACAGTAGTAGTAATAACAGTAATAGCAGTAGTAAAGTAATAAAAATAGTAGTAATAGTAATAGATGTAGTAATAGTAGTAGTAGTAGTACCAGTATTCGTAGTTATAGTAGTATAGTAATAATATTAATTGTAGTAGTAGTAGTAGTAGTAATAGTAGTACTAATAGTAGCAGTAGTAGTTATAGTAATAGTAGTAATAGTAGTAGTAATAGAAGTAGTAGTAGTAGTAGTAGTAATAATAGAAGTAGTAGTAGTAATAGTAGTAGTAGTTATAGTAATAGTAGTACAGTAGTAATATTACTTGTAGTAGTAATAGTAGTAGTAATAGAAGTAATAGTAATAGTGTTAGTAGTAGTACTAATAGTAGAAGTAGAAGTAGTAGTAGTAATGGCAGTAGTAGTTACAGTAATAGTAGAACAGTAGTAATAGTAGTAGTAGTAGTAGTAGCAGTAGCAGTAGTAATAGTGGTGGTGGTAGTAGTAGTAGTAGTAGTAGTACTAGTAGTAGTCATAGTGGTAATTGTAGTAGTAGTAGTAGTAGTAGTAGTAGTATTTTTATTACTACAGTTCTTGTGTCTTGGTGACGTCTCTTTTCTAAACCTCAGACTAATGTACATTTTATATTTTTCTTTTCTTCCTTTATCCTTTAGAACAGAAAGTACACACAGTATATAATGTACACATACAGAGTACACAGAGTATATACTGTACATGTACACAGAGTACACATACACACAGTACACAGTGTGTATACTGTACATATATAAAAGTACTTGTAGTAGTAGAGTGTGTGCATTTCCCAACCGCGTCTCGCCTTCGCACAAAAATCACAATTCACCGTTTGACCCTAAATCTCACATAGTTCTGTTGCCGGGGACGACGGCGCCGCTCCCGCCCGTACGGAGTCTGGGAGCGGACAAAAGACGCGCCGTTTGCTTTTCCCGCACACGGGGTGAGTCAATACTCCGCTCGCCCAAAGCACAAAGCACAAAGCACTTTCATTAGAGATTTGGACGCACGGACGGCGGCCGATGCGAGATAGGGTCGCCACGGTAACGCTCGTCCGCACAAAAGGATGAGCAAACGCCGGAGTCCTCGGAGGAGACGGCGGCGAGGAGACGACGGCGAGGAGACGGGGCGCTCTTTAAAAACAGGGAGGAGCCGTCACTCTCCCATGACCCTGGACAGAGCCGGTCCCATCAGCTAAAGTTTCAGTTTGACACATTTTTAAAGCTGCACTGTGTCACTTTTCTGGTGGAAGAGACGTTAAATGTTTTTAGTCTGGTTTAGTCCCAGTTTAGTCCTGGTTTAGTCCCAGTTTAGTCCTGGTTCAGTCCTGGTTCAGTCCTGGTTTAGTCCTGGTTTAGTCTGAGTCCTGGTTTTAGTCCTGGTTTAGTCCTGGTTTAGTCCTGGTTTAGTCCCGGTTTAGTCCCGGTTCAGTCCCTGGTTTAGTCTTGGTTTAGTCCTGGTTTAGTCCTGGTTTAGTCCTGGTTTAGTCCTGGTTTAGTCCCGGTTTAGTCCCGGTTTAGTCCCGGTTCAGTCCGGTTCAGTCCCGGTTCAGTCCGGTTCAGTCCCGTTTCAGTCCCGGTTCAGTCCCGGTTCAGTCCTGGTTTAGTCTTGGTTTAGTCCTGGTTCAGTCCCTGGTTTAGTCTTGGTTTAGTCCTGGTTTAGTCCTGGTTTAGTCCTGGTTTAGTCCTTGGTTTAGTCCTGGTTTTAGTCCTGGTTTAGTCCCTGGTTTAGTCCTTGGTTTAGTCCTGGTTTAGTCCTGGTTTAGTCAGTCCCTGGTTTAGTCCCTGGTTTAGTCTTGGTTTAGTCCTGGTTTAGTCCCTGGTTTAGTCCCTGGTTTCCAGTCTTGGTTTAGTCCTGGTTCAGTCCTGGTTTAGTCCTGGTTTAGTCCTGGTTTAGTCCTGGTTCAGTCCTGGTTCAGTCCTGGTTTAGTCCTAGTTTAGTCCTGGTTTAGTCCTGGTTTAGTCCTGGTTTAGTCCTGGTTCAGTCCCTGGTTTAGTGCTCTTTAAAAACAGGGAGGAGCCGTCACTCTCCCATGACCCTGGACGGAGCCGGTCCCAGTTTCAGTTTGACTCATTTTTAAAGCTGCACTGTGTCACTTTTCAGAGCCGTTCAGTGTTTTTTTTTTTTTCGTGGAGATTAAGTTTGGGGATGGTTCAGATGATTCAATATAATTCCAAACGTTACAGCTTTAAACATTTATCACTCATCTTTATTTTGTGGTCCTTGGTCGTCTGAGAGTCTGACCCTCTTTTATCACCCACACAAGGACAGGGACACTTTAAAGCTCTCTTCAGGGACATTATCTGGGCTTCAGTAACACAGAGCTGATGTGAGCCTGCGAGACAAAACCCAGGACCAAATCTACTCTGTGTGACTCTGTTGATAAAAGGTTAAATTTATGTCTTGGATCAATTTGACAAACACCAGAGTAAAGTTTAGTCCTGGTTTAGTCCTGGTTTAGTCCTGTTTTAGTCCTGTTTTAGACTTGGTTTAGTCCTGGTTTAGTCCTTGGTTCAGTCCTGGTTCAGTCCTGGTTCAGTCCTGGTTTAGACCTGGTTTAGACCTGGTTTAGACCTGGTTTAGTCCTGGTTTAGTCCTGGTTTTAGTCCTGTTTAGTCCTGGTTTAGTCCTGGTTTAGTCCTGGTTTAGTCCTGTTTTAGTCCTGGTTTAGACCTGGTTTAGACCTGGTTTAGTCCTGGTTTAGAGACCTGGTTTAGACCTGGTTTAGTCCTGGTTTAGTCCTGGTTTAGTAGTCCTGGTTTAGTCCTTTAGTCCTGTTTAGACCTGGTTTAGTCCTGTTTAGTCTGGTTTAGACCTGTTTTAGTCCTGGTTTAGTCCTGGTTTAGTCCTGGTTTAGACCTGGTTTAGACCTGGTTTAGTCCTGGTTTAGACCTGGTTTAGACCTGGTTTAGACCTGGTTTAGACCTGGTTTAGTCCTTGGTTCAGTCCTGTTTTAGTCCTGGTTTAGTCCTGGTTTAGTCCTGGTTTAGACCTGGTTTAGTCCTGGTTTAGTCCTGGTTTAGTCCTGGTTTTAGTCCTGGTTTTAGTCCTGGTTTAGACCTGGTTTAGTCCTGGTTTAGACCTGGTTTAGACCTGGTTTAGACCTGGTTTATAGACCTGGTTTAGACCTGGTTTAGTCCTGGTTTAGTCCTGGTTTAGTCCTGGTTTAGTCCTGGTTTAGACCTGGTTTAGTCCTGGTTTAGACCTGGTTTAGACCTGGTTTAGTCCTGGTTTAGACCTGGTTTAGACCTGACCTGGTTTAGCCCTGGTTTAGACCTGTTTTAGACCTGGTTTAGGTTTAGACCTGGTTTTAGACCTGGTTTAGTCCTGGTTTAGACCTGGTTTAGTCCTGGTTTAGACCTGGTTTAGTCCTGGTTTAGTCCTGGTTTCTGGTTTAGTCCTGGTTTAGTCCTGGTTTAGTCCTGGTTTAGTCCTGTTTAGTCCTGGTTTAGACCTGGTTTAGACCTGGTTGGTTTAGTCCTGGTTTAGTCCTGGTTTAGACCTGGTTTAGTCCTGGTTTAGACCTGGTTTTAGTCCTGGTTTAGTCCTGGTTTAGTCCTGGTTTAGACCTGGTTTAGAGAGACCTGGTTTAGACCTGGTTTAGACCTGGTTTAGCCTGGTTTTAGCCTGGTTTAGTCCTGGTTTAGTCCTGGTTCAGTCCTGGTTCAGTCCTGGTTTAGTCCTGGTTCAGACCTGGTTTAGTCCTGGTTTAGACCTGGTTTTAGTCCTGGTTTAGACCTGGTTTAGACCTGGTTTAGACCTGGTTTAGACCTGGTTAGACCTGGTTTAGTCCTGGTTTAGTCCTGGTTTAGACCTGGTTTAGACCTGGTTTAGACCTGGTTTAGACCTGGTTTAGACCTGGTTTAGACCTGGTTTAGTGAGTCCAGGTGGAAGGACTTTACAGCTTTAATATGTGACTCATTAATCCGATTGGTCCGGACGAAGTTTTGTTTAAACGACAAAAAAAAAAACCACTCGACTCAAACGGAGTAAAAACAAACAGAGTAAAAATGTGAGATAAACTCGTATCAGTTTGAAGAAAGTTTGTTTAAAGGGGCGTTCGGTGTGAAAATGTACTTTTATCAAACTTGCTCCACGTTAAACCAGAGTCTGTCAACAATAAAACTCCTGGAGCAACTAGAGAAACTAGAATAAAAAATCTAAAAAACAAATCCAAGACGGCGTTTTATTGTTTTTAAATGTCTGTGCTTATTGAAAATATTTTAACTTTCAGATTATTTCCTGAACACTGGGCTCAGGGCAGGAACGACACCCACTCCTACAAAACTGACTTTTAGGAGTTTTGGACGATATAAACTTTTTTTTTTTTTTTAAAGTTCATGTTGTAAAAAATACAAAAGATTCCAACAAAATACAACTTTTTCTGACGTTTTCCTGGTTTAGTCCTGGTCTAGTCCCTGGTCTAGTCCCTGGTCTAGTCCCTGGTCTAGTCCCTGGTCTAGTCCCTGGTCTAGTTTAGTCTTGGTTTAGTCCTTTGTTTAGTCCTGTCTGGTTTCCTGGTCTAGTCCCTGGTCTAGTCCTTGGTCTAGTCCTGGTTTAGTCCTTGGTTTAGTCCTGGTCTAGTCCTGGTCTAGTCCCTGGTCTAGTCCTGGTTTAGTCCTTGGTTTAGTCCTGGTCTAGACCCTGTTCAGTCCTGGTCTAGTTCTGGTCTAGTTCTGGCCTAGTCCCTGGTCTAGTCCTGGTTTAGTCCCTGGTCTAGTCCTGGTCTAGTCCCTGGTCTAGTCCTGGTCTAGTCCTGGTCTAGTCCCTGGTCTAGTCCTGGTCTAGTCCTGTCTAGTCCCTGGTCTAGTCCCTGGTCTAGTCCTGGTCTAGTCCCTGGTCTAGTCCCTGGTCTAGTTCTTGGTTTAGTCCTTGGTTTAGACCCTGTTCAGTCCTGGTCTAGTCCTGGTTTAAGCCCTGGTCTAGTCCGGTCTAGTCCTTGTCTAGTCCCTGGTCTAGTCCCTGGTCTAGTCCTGGTCTAGTCCTGGTCTAGTCCTGGTCTAGTCCCTGGTCTAGTCCCTGGTCTAGTCCCTGGTCTAGTCCCTGGTCTAGTCCCTGGTCTAGTCCCTGGTCTAGTCCTGGTCTAGTCCTGGTTTGTCCCTGGTTTAGTCCCTGGTCTAGTCCCTGGTCTAGTCCTGGTCTAGTCCCCTTGGTCTTAGTCCTTGGTCTTAGTCCTGGTTTAGACCCTGTTCAGTCCTGGTCTAGTCTCTGGTCTAGTTCTGGTCTAGTCCCTGGTCTAGTCCCGGTGTAGTCCCGGTCTAGTCCTGGTTCAATCCTGGTTTAGTCCCCGGTCTAGTCCCTGTTTTAGTCCCGGTCCAGTCCCGGTCCAGTCCCGGTCAAGTCCCGGTCAAGTCTCTGGGTCCAGTCCCGGTCCAGTCCTGGTCCAGTCCTGGTCAAGTCTCTGGTCTAGTCCTGTTCCAGTCCTGGTCTAGTCCTGGTCCAGTCCCGGTCCAGTCCTGGTCAAGTCTCTGGTCTAGTCCTGGTCCAGTCCTGGTCTAGTCCTGGTCCAGTCCCGGTCCAGTCCTGGTCAAGTCTCTGGTCTAGTCCTTGTCCAGTCCCGGTCCAGTCCCGGTCCAGTCCCGGTCCAGTCCCGGTCCAGTCCCGGTCCGGTCCTGGTCTTACTGATGGGCGTGACGGTGACTGGTCCCATTTCTTTGGTGCTCTGGACGATCTGGAGCCAGTGTCCGCTGCTCTCGTGCGTCCACTCTGTGCCCGTGCAGCCGTACGTCCCCTCGTCAGAGGTCGTTACCTTGGTGATGACCAGATCGAACACGCCGCCGCGCCCCGGGACCAGCCGGATCCCGCCGTCCGAGTACCTGGACCACCACACGGCAGGATGTAAGACACGGTTAAACTCAAGTACTCGCTTATGTTTAGACCTGGTTTAGACCTGGTTTAGACCTGGTTTAGTCCTGTTTTAGTCCTGATTCAATCCTGATTTAGACCTGGTTTAGACCTGGTTTAGACCTGGTTTAGAGTTGGTTTAGACCTAATTTAGACCTGACTTAGACCTTGTTTGGTCCTGGCTCAGACCTGGTTTAGTCCTTGGTTTTGTTCTTGTTTAGTCCTGATTTAGTCTCAGTTTAGACCTGGTTTAGTCCTTTGTTTAGTCCTGGTTTAGATCTGGTTCAGACCTGGTTTAGTCTCTGGATTAGACCCGGTTTAGACCCAGTTTAGACCCAGTTTAGACCCAGTTTAGACCCAGTTTAGACCCAGTTTAGTCCTTGGTTTAGTCTCTGGTTTAGTCCTCGTTTAGACCTGGTTTAGTCCTCGTTTAGACCTGGTTTAGTCCTCGTTTAGACCTGGTTTAGACCTGGTTTAGTCCTGGTTTAGTCCTGGATTAATCCTGTTTTAATCCTGTTTTAGCCCCGGTTTAGTCTCTGGTTTAGTCCTCGTTTAGACCTTGCTTAGTCCTGATTTAGACCTGGTTTAGACCTGGTTTAGTCCTGGTTCTGGGGACACAGGACTCAAAACTGGGACTGTCCTGTATCTGCTGAACATTCCACCATAGAGACACGTGTAAAACCCACACTACAGACTACGACCAGACTCTTCAAGCATAACCTCCCGCGCCCTCGGCTCCGCCCCCGTCGCGCCCTCGGCTCCGCCCCCGTCGCCCCGTGAGCCTCACCTGCGCTCGTAGGTGCGGCCCGCGGTCACCTCGCCCTGCGGTCCGAACGACAGGATCTCCTCCGTGTCCAGGGTCTTGGACTTGCGGACGGACCAGGTGATTGACAGGTAGGTGGGCTGGGTCAGCTCCCGCGTCACGTTACACGACAGCAGCACGTCTCCGCTCTCCGACACCACGGGCACCGGAGCCGCCGGCGACACTCGCAGCGTGTTCGGGATCACTGCGAAAACACAAACAAACCAACCAGAAGGAGATTTAGAAAAGACAAAAACGAAACACGATGGAAATAAAACTGTGTCGGTCGTTTTTCAAAATAACCAAAATGAAAAAACAGATAATGATTCATTTCCTGTTTCTGTGACGTAAACTGAGATGACGGACTAAACCAGGACTAAACCAGGACTGAACCAGGACTAAACCAGGACTAAACCAGGACTAAACCAGGACTGAACCAGAACCAGGACTGAACCAGGACTAAACCAGGGACTAAACCAGGACTAAACCAGGACTAACCAGGACTGAACCAGGACTAAACCAGGACTGAAACCAGGACTAAAAGGACTGAACCAAGGACTAAACCAGGACTAAACCAAAGGACTAACCAAGGACTAACACAAAAACCAGGACTAAACCAGGACTAAACCAGACTACAACCAGACTAAACCAAGGACTAAACCAGGACTAAACCAGGACTAAACCAGGACTAAACCAAGGACTAAACCAGGACTAAACCAGGACTAAACCACCAGGACTAAACCAGACTAAACCAGGACTAAACCAGGACTGAACCAGGACTAAACCAGGACTAAACCAGGACTAAACCAGGAAAACCAGGACTAAACCAGGACTAACCACTAAACCAGGACTAAACCAGGACTGAACCAGGACTAAACCAGAACTGAACCAGGAACCAGGACTGAACCACTAAACAGGACTGAAAACCAGGACTGAAACCAGGACTGAAAACCAGGACTAAACCAGGACTAAACCAGGACTAAACCAGGACTGAACCAGGACTGAAACCAGGACTGAAAACCAGGACTAAACCAGGACTAAACCAGGACTAAACCAGGACTAACCAGGACTGAACCAAGGACTGAACCAAGGACTGAACCAGGACTGAACCAAGGACTGAAACCAAGGACTGAAACCAAGGACTAACCAAAGGACTAAACCAGACTAAACCAAGGACTAAACCAGGAGACTAAACTAAAACTAGGACTAAACCAGGACTAAACTAAACAGGTCTAAACCAGGTCTACACCAGGTCTAAACCAGGACTAAACCAAGGACTAAACCAGGACTGGACTAAACCAGGACTAAACCAGACTAAACAAGGACTAAACCAGGACTAAACCAGGACTAAACTAAACTAGGACTATACCAGGTCTAAACTGAGACTAAACCAGGTCTAAATTAGGTCTAAAACAAGGACTAAACCAAGGTCTAAACCAGGTCTAAACCAGAACTAAACCAGGACTAAACCTGGACTAGATGGTCACATAAAAGAAAGTTTAACTATTTAATGTTAAAAATCACAGTATATTGTCTAAATAAAGTGTATTTTTATTATTTTTTGTGTCGTCAGTATCAGTTTTTTCCTTAAATTCGAAATCAAGTTTGAAATTTCCGTATCGTGAAAACATTTCTGAGTTTTTAAAGGTTTCTAACTCGTATCGGGCGTTAGATTTACATGTTTTTTTTCTGAATTCAACCTCAGATTTTGGAGGTGCTCGTGTGTTTTCCGTCAGCTCCTGTGGGCGCGGTCGGGTTTTGTTTTGGTTTTTTTGATCCGGTTCTTCTTTGTCGTTTTAACAGAACTCGTCTGTGAGGAGGAAATGTTTGATGAGGTTTGTTAGACTTTGTCCTCGGGTTTGTTTGGTTTTGATTTAACATTTAATTTTTGCAGATTTTAAACCAATAAAATCTCCCCAAAAAATCACACTTTTTAAGAACAGTTTAACAGTTTAAGACCCGGAGTTGCGTTTTTGTTTCATTCACACGTTTAACACACAAACCTGCACATTTAGGCTGAGTTTTTATCTCAGACAGAAAAAAAACACTGGGTTCCACCTTGTGATGTCATCATGTGGTGATACAGGACGTGCTCCACTGTGTTTTTAAACTCCACACACTTTCACTGTAATCATTTGGATCATTTCAGTCCTGGACTTGTCGATCTCTACTGAACTAAAGGTAAAAGGAGCTGTTGAAAACTACCACTTCATGACATCACAAGGTGGAACAGAGCATTTAGAGCTTTGTAGATGTAGACAGGCTAATAATGAAGAAATAAAACACAACAAAGACAGGCTTAGACTTGTTTTAGTCCTGGTTTAGCTCTGGTTTAGTCTCTGGTTTAGTCTCTGGTTTAGTCCTGGTTTAGTCCTGGTTTAGTCTCTGGTTTAGTCCTGGTTTAGACCCGGTTTAGACCCGGTTTAGACCCGGTTTAGACCCGATCTAGACTCAGTTTAGACCTGGTTTAGTCCTGGTTTGAACTCAATGAAAACAGAAAGGTTTAAAGCCGTACTGTGAAACATTCCAGACAATAACAAATCAAAAACATCTGCACAGAGAAAAACATTTGATGAACTCAACACCAGGAAAGTTACACAATGCACCTTTAAAGTTTGTTTGTTTTAAAGAGTTTTCATGTTTTTGTACAAATCAAAAACTAGTAGTACAGCCGTAGTACAGTAGTAGTAGTAGTATGGTAGTAGTAGTACAGTAGTAGTAGTAGTAGTACAGTAGTACAGTAGTAGTAGTAGTATAGTAGTACAGTAGTACAGTAGTAGTACAGTAGTAGTACAGTAGTAGTAGTAGTACAGTAGTACAGTAGTAGTAGTAGTAGTACAGTAGTAGTACAGTAGTAGTAAGTAGTACAGTAGTACAGTAGTAGTAGTACAGTAGTAGCAGTAGTAGTAGTACAGTAGTAGTACAGTAGTAGTAGTAGTAGCAGTAGTAGTACAGTAGTAGTAGTAGTACAGTAGTAGTAGTAGTACAGTAGTAGTACAGTAGTAGTAGTAGTACAGTAGTAGTAGTAGTAGTAGTAGTAGTACAGTAGTAGTAGTACAGTAGTAGTACAGTAGTAGTAGTAGTACAGTAGTAGTACAGTAGTAGTACAGTAGTAGTACAGTAGTAGTAGTAGTACAGTAGTAGTAAACAGTGTTTGGTTGCCGTGGTAACAGTGGGAGAGTCCAGACGGTTGTGCAAACTTCAGTGTTTTGAGTTTGTGTTTACACAGAGGGCTGGACAGTAACGGTTTAACGAGGACGCAGTTGTGTGTACAGATATTTTTAGACACGTGTGCGTCTAAAACACTGTGTAAAGAAGAGAACTGAGAGTGTGCGACGTCACCAGCAACGCTCAGCTCCACCTCATGATGTCATCATGAAGCGGTCGTTCCCCTTTTCGCTTCAGTTCAGTCGAGAATGATCCAAATGATTCTAGTGAAGGTGTGTGGAGTTTAAAAACACAGTGGAGGCCAACAAAACTGAAAATTTGCGACTTCTTCCTCTTTTAATGCTTTAAAATTTGGATTAAATCTGTTATTCTTCTGTAGTTTGCACTGAAATGGAGCAAAGGATCATGGTCTATGTAGTTCCCCCTGTTTTTTTAGATATTACTGCACCAAAACTATTCATTTAAGCAAAGAGACTTGTGTTTTTCGATAAATTGTGAGACTTTTGGCGATACGATTTGACGATATTTCAGTTACTGGTACATCTCTAACCACAACATGACATCACAAGGTGGAGCAGAGTGTTTTTTTGTTTCAGTTTGAGAGAAGAACATGTGTGAATGAAACAAAACAAAAAAAACACAACTCCAGGTCTGTTTGTGAGGAGGAAACTACATTAAAACAAATCAGAAAACAGCGTAATATGAGAGCTTTAATGCCCCACTGCGGAACATTCCAGATTCAAGTAGGGTAATAATCATCTGCACTGAAACAAGAAGCAGGCAGTGTGTCAGTAAAAATGACAAAGTGCATATTACTCCATTTTTAAAAACCGTTAACCACGTCTTTTTGTTGACTTCATGGATTATTTTTTGTTGCCAGGCGACCAAACCTATTCTGGTAAAACCCCAAACCACTTCTTCATTCACAGTAAAGGCTAACAAAACTGAAAATGTGCAACTTCTTCCTTTTTACATTCTTTAAAATTATGATTAGAACAGTTATTTCTTCTGTAGTCTGCGCTGAAACAAAGCAAAGGATCATGGTCTATGTAGTTCCCTCTGTTTCCTTAGACATTACTGCACCAAAACTACGAGTTTAAGCAAAGAGACTTGTGTTTTTCAATATATTGTGAGACTTTTGATGATATGATTTCAGTTACTGGTACGTTTTTAACTACAACATGACATCACAAGGTGGAAAAGAGTGTTTTTTTTTACTTTTGAGAGAAGAACTCAGCCTAAATGTGCAGAGTTTGTGTGTTATACATGTGAATGAAACAAAACACAACTCCAGGTCTGTTTGCGATGAACAAACTACATTAAAGCAAATCAGTAAACAGTGTAATATGGGCCCTTTAATGCCCCACTGTGGAACATTCCAGACACAAGCAGTGTCATAACATCTGCACTGAAACAAGAAGCAGGCAGTGTACCCTCTATCAGAAAAAAATAACATTAAAAATGACTAAATTATGCCACCATATTATGGTATACTGCAACAAACATTTCTTTTTGTTTCCTTCATGGATTATTTTTTGTTGCCAGGCTACCAAACCTGCCCTGGTGATCCCACAAACCACTTCTTCATTCACTTCTTCTGGAGAATGTGAATATGTGACTTCTTCCTCTTTTAATGCCTTAAAATTATGATTAGAACAGTTATTTCTTCATGTTGTCTGGGCTGAAATGAAGCAAAGGATCATGGTCTATGTAGTTCCCAATGAAAACAATCAATAAAATGGATTATTAAGTCTCTGTAACAAAATTGCCTTTAAAAGTGATTTTAGTCGTTGACTTACATTGGAATATTGTGTCTCGTCTCTGGCGGCTCTGAGACTCTGCATTTTGGTCTTTTAAATGTTCGTATGAACCTGTGACACAGGATGTTGTTTCGCTCTGAGGGAGTCTCTGTTCTGTCTGGTGTCGTGTCTGTGTCTTGTGGGATTTCAGTGGATTTCGGGCTCTTCCCGGGGGCGGGGATAGGTGTGTCGATCAGGTTTGGGTTTATATCGGCTGTTGGGGTTTGAGACATTTCTTCTCGTTGTTTGCGTTTCACTGAATTTGACGCACGTGGATGTTGAGACGTGTCCTGCTCACCAGTGTTGATTCGGCATCGTTATTTGTTTTGTCACTCCGCGATGAACTGTTTTGGTTCTGACGGCGGCGCTTGTGTTGCGGTTTCATGTTTAGCCGCACAGACAGCGGCGTTTTCTGCACTCAGGCTGCGCACACATCCACTGTGTCGATAAACACAGCACACGTTGGTTCAAGCGTCATTACACTTTTTAAACGAGACGAGTCAGAGTGCGACAGAAACCTTCTAACATTCAGTCTCTGAGAGCGAGAGAAAGCGAAGAAAACAAACAAGCTGCAAATAGAATTAATCGCGGCCGGAAAAGTTATCGAGCTCATTAAAAGGCGAGGAGAAAATTCAAGTTTGTCGACTGGACAAAAGTTAGTTCGGTTGAAGACGTTTCGCAGCTCGTCCAAGCTGCTTCTTCCGTTCTTGGTTCTTTAGTCGACAAACTGAATTTTCTCCTCGTCGTGGATTCTACCTGGACGACTGAGGGATTCTTCACACGAGCTCGTTAAAAGTTATCGTACGATTAATTGATTTAATGATTATCGTCACAGGCCAATCGTATCGTGGCCTATGTATCGTATCGGCAACTTCTTAATGATGCTCAGCCGTACATATGAGCTACACAAATGAAGTTGGTTTGGTTTGGAAAGTTACAGCAGTAAAAGTTCTAAGACACAGACACATTTTCAGTTGTGCTTGAAATATCTTTTTTTTTTAAACTGCAAAAGCTCCAGCTCCTTCAGACAGTTTCACAATTGAATAAAAGGGAGACGGCAGCTATTTATAGACACAACTGTACTTGTGCCGCGCTCATTTAGACATGATAATTTAAAGCGGCGGGATTAGCGCGGCGATGGATCGACAGATACGACTCCCGACTCGCAGCTTCACAATGATCCGCTCAACTTCATTTAAAAATAACAAAGATTGTGAGCGAGGGACGTGACTTTGAGCGCAGATAAGAGCAGATCTTCTGAGGCGACGGCGACGGGAGGGAGGAGTTTACACGAGGTTTTATCTTTAGTCGTTTTATGCAGGAATCCGCTGAAACTCGTGCACCTCATTTTCAAATCGTTAAAGGAGGAAAAGCGTCGCCTGACAAGTCCAGACTCAAACATCTGTCAGTTTTATACTTTCACGACCACAGAAAGTTTAAACTAATTTTAGAGTTTAGTTCTGTATTAAGAAAAGGAACTGATTTAGAAAGAAAATAGTGAAATAAAAACACCAGGATCATGTAGATCAGTGTTTCCCAAACTTTTTTTTTTCTGGGGACCCATATTTTAAAAGTCACAAACCTTCGCGACCCAATAAACAATAAACATTATTCATAAATCACAAAATAAATTTGTGACGATTATAATTTCGCTCTCATTTAATCTCTCTCTTTCTCTTTTTAATTTTATAATGATTTTTTTGTTTTGGTTTGTTTGTATTGTGATTTTAACATATTTCTTATTCTGTAAAGCATTTTGAAGTAGTTTGTGTACAAACTGTGCTGTGATAATAGGGGGGCTTACAGACTGTTTGTGTCAGTTACACTCTCATCATCAGAAGGCCACCGAGTCAGAAAAGTCAGTCTTCTGTTGGTTTGTCAGCAACATTTCTCTTGAACAATTGAATGTATATTTGATGAAAGCAACAGGGAATAATCCCTGGATATCAGGGAAGAATTAGTAAACTTTTGGATGTTTTCCAATTAAAAATGGCTGCAACATCAACATTTTTAGAGATACTGACAGGAAAACACATAATCATGTATAACAGCATGAGCTAAGACCAGCGTTACTTAATGTGTTGGTTTACAAACCCACCAATGTTATATTCAAAGAAAAAGATTTAAAATAAAATTGAAATGAAGGTTGTAGAGCTCGAATTACTGAACATTTTGCAAGTTGTTGCCTGAAAATCAGACAATTATTAACCCTGTTCCACTTAACAGACATTTCCAAACCATTTCATTATTTCCTCAAACATTTTTGCTGCGTTTTAAGGGTTTAATATATTTATTACTTTTTAAAATATTTAAAACTTGAAATACAATTTCATTTGTAACAATCTGTAACACGACCTGAACATGGATTTTCTGACGAGAGGCTCTTCTGATGATGAGTCTGACCCCGTTTGTGTCTCGCTCCTTCTGAGTCACAGACGCTCAGTTTAATGAAAACCCAGAGATTTTCCATCAATTAAACAAAAAACCCAGACGCCCAGGACGCGACGCAAAAAAACCACACGTCCAGGGAAAAATGGACGTTTGGTCCCCATATGTAATAATAAACTTTCTAATGCCAACGCTAATGCTGACGCTCTCTCTTCTCTCTCATTTAACGTCTCTCTTTTTTTTTTATTTTACAATGATTATTTCTGTTTTGATTTGTTTGAATTGTGATTTTTATGTTTTTCTTATTCTGTAAAGCATTTTGAAGTATCTTAGAATCTTTCACACCCTCCTCTCTCCCTCTCACTCTCTCTGTCTCCTCTCTCCCTCCTTTCCTTCCCTTTGTCTTCTCTCCTCCCCTCTCTCTCTCTCTCTCTCTCCCTTCCCTCACTTTCTCTCCATCTTTCACACCCTCTCTCTCCCTCCCTCCGTCTCTCCCTCCGTCTCTCTCTCTCTCTCTTTCTCCTATGGCACAGTTTTTGTTTCACTAATGACTCATGACTAAACTTTATGCGTCACGGCGCGAAAGAAAATTAAAAAAGGCAAAAGTTGTCACGACATCCCTCCTTCTTCTCTCTCTCCTTTCTCTCTCTTTCTACCTCATCTTTCTCCCCTCTCCCTCTGCCCTCTCTCTCTCTTCCTCCAGCCAAATTCTCACCCCACCTTCCTCCTCTCTCTCCTCTCCTCCTTCTCTTCTCCCTCGTTCTCTGCAGGGTGCTCTCATCTCCTCTCTCCCCCTCTCCTCTCTTCCCTCGTTCTGTGAGAGTGGACTCCTCTCTCTCTCCTCCACCTCCTCTCCTCCCTCGTTCTCTGCAGGGTGCTCTCATCTCATCTATTCCTCTCTCTCCCCCTCCTCCACTCCTCTGCTCTTTCTCTCTCTCTCTCTGTGTCTCTCCTCTCTTCCTCCTCTCCTCCCTTGTTCTCTGGGTGCTCTCCTCTCTCCTCTCCACTCTTCTCTTCCTCTCCTCTTTTCCCTCGTTCCCTCTCCTCTCCTCCCTCGTTCTCTGTGGGTGCTCTCCTCTCTCCTCTCTCTCTCTCTCTCTTCCTCTCTCTCTCTCTCCTCTCTCTCCTCTCTCTCCTCTCCTCCTCTGTTCCCTCGTTCTCAGCGGATGCTCTCTCCTCCTCTCCTCCTCTGTTCCCTCGTTCTCAGCGGATGCTCTCTCTCTCCTCTCCTCCTCTGTTCCCTCGTTCTCAGCGGATGCTCTCTCCTCCTCTGTTCCCTCGTTCTCAGCGGATGCTCTCTCCTCCTCTCCTCCTCTGTTCCCTCGTTCTCAGCGGATGCTCTCTCCTCCTCTCCTCCTCTGTTCCCTCGTTCTCAGCGGATGCTCTCTCCTCTCTCTCCTCCTCCGTTCTCGTTCTCAGCGGATGCTCTCTCTCTCTCCTCTCCTCCTCTGTTCCCTCGTTCTCAGCGGATGCTCTCTCTCTCCTCTCCTCCTCTGTTCCCTCGTTCTCAGCGGATGCTCTCTCCTCCTCTGTTCCCTCGTTCTCAGCGGATGCTCTCTCTCTCCTCTCCTCCCTCGTTCTCAGCGGATGCTCTCTCCTCCTCTGTTCCCTCGTTCCCTCGTTCTCAGCGGGTGCTCTCATTATCCCGGGGCTGATGAGGAGACACAGGAGGTTAATCGGAAAAGAACAAAATAATAATAATGTGTTTAGAGAAAAGTGCAGCGATGGAGAGAGTTCAGCGGAGGTGAAGAAACACTCGTACTGTCACACTAATGCCCCAGTACTACAATACTGCAATACTGCAATACTACTACTGCGCAAACACTACTGCACAGTACACAAACACTACTGCACACTACAATCACACGCACTAATACTACACAGTACAATCATATACTGATACTACTACATAGTACAATAACACCAAGTACGACTACAACATATACATAC
>NW_026570994.1:22347034-22354534 GCF_026225935.1 Boleophthalmus pectinirostris
GAGGGATTCTACATGTTTGTGTTTGGAGCTCGGCCTGTTGAGTGTGGAGTCATGTTTTTTAGTCAAAACTGTGAAGTTTTTATGTGTTTTGGCCTTTTGTCCACATGAAGCCGGCGTTTCGGGAGGTGAAAACAGTGTTTTTTTGCATAGACTGTGTATGTGGGTAGACGTAGCTTATGCACGAGTTGCCAAATAGGAAGTTCTTCAGGAGGCTCTTCTGGCTCCTTCTGACTCTGGCTCCTGTTGACTTACATTAGGATCTTGTGGCTCCTCTGTGACTGCTGCTGTGAGCCTCATCATTTTGGTTTTAAAATGTTCATATTAACCTGCCATTCATGATCCTGCAGTTTTTAAATTTAGTTTGTCAAAAAATCCTGTTCATAACGTAGATCCTGACTCCAGATTGGCTCCTGTAACTGAACATCGTGAGCCTCATCTGAGCGCCGCTGAACTCTGTGGAAGACGTCACACTCACTCAGTCCACGTCTGGGTTTATTGTCTATAGTTTTTTGAAAACGGGTTCCAGAGTGGAGAAATCTGAGAACACCGGCGTTGCTTGTTTGATTGTTTTTAATCACTGTAAATTGCTTTGTGTTGCATTTTTTTGTATCAAAAACACTCTATAATAAAGTTTGATTGATTGATTGATTGATTGATTGTCGTGTGGACAAGTAAACCGCAGCTTTTGTAAAACTATGACATCGTGACGCAGTCATCTCCACGTGACCAAAAGAAAACCCCGAGCAGGAAGGACTTTATGCTCCTGCTCTTTGCAGTAGCTCTGTCTGTGTCCTGTCACAGCGCCACATACAGGTGTGGCAGGTGTGGTAGTGGTAGTGCTCCATCATCATGTGGACGTGGAGATTTATTGCTCCAACTCGTGTGAATGTGAATTTTTTTCAACCCGCAAAAAAAAAAAAAAAAAGAGAAATCCAGGTGTGTTGTCGTGTGGACGTAAACCAGGACGTTCCCCATTTCTGTTCAAACATGGATTCTCTTTCTTAAACAAAAACAACCTCTTTTACTTTCCTCTCAAACTGTTTCTTTCCTGTGACTCAGATCTGTTCCTCACTCTCATTCTGACCAGAACTGAAGCCGCTCCGACGAGCTGTGAAACATATTTGCTCCTTTTGACTCCTTGTGTCATGACATCACAAGGTGGAACAGAGTGGGTTTTTTTCAGTTTGAGAGAAGAACTTGTGCTAAATGTGCAGGGTTTTGTGTTAAACGTGTGTGAAAAAAACAAAAAAACACGACTCCAGGTCTGTGTGTGTTTGCGCTGAGAAAACATCATCAGAACAAGCTGCAGATCAGAGAAGGTGTAATCCGAGCTCTTTAAGTTTCCAGACTGAGGTGCTGCGGACGCGGTTTTAGGGAAAATATTGGAATTGCAGATTTTTATGGGAAAATGCAAATGGGTATCGAGTTCACAGCGCACATTTTAAACCCCCAGACGCGCGAACATCTGAGAGAAGAAGAAGAAAAAATCTGAACTGACAAACGAATACGAGAAACCCCAGGATTTCAGAACATGTTTGTAGAGCTTTAAACTGCAGATCGAGCTTTTATACAGAAGACGACACACTGGGAGGGCATCTGACACACTGGGAGGGCATCTGACACACTGGGAGGGCATCTGACACACACTGGGAGGGCATCTGTTTTAATGTTCTAATGTCGTTTCCTCGTCACAAACACAAATTTTCAAAAATTCCGTTTGAAATGAAAGAAGTTAATAGTAGATGTTTTTATTACTTTAAACTAATCAGAATCTGCCAAAGTTTCTCTGGTCAAAATATGATCAACATCTAACTGTGCCACATGGGGAACCGAGGGGCCGAAGAAGAGGCCAAAAAGATCAACATTTGGTCTGTGACTGTATCTGGGACTCGACATCGTCCACATGAAAACTCAGAAAAGTGTGAGATTGTGTCAGAAATGGTTATTCTGTCAAATATTCAGGTTCAACGGTTAGTCTGTAAACATGTGCTTGGAGTCTTGGAGCATTTCGGTTCAGCTCTCGATTTACCGTCAGTCTTCGTTCCTCCTCTCACCTCTGGTCATGAGCTCTGGGTAGTGACCATAAGGACCAGATCACAGATACAAGCGCTCGAAATGAGTTTCCTCCGCAGGCGTCTGGGCGTCTCCCTCAGAGACAGAGTGAGGAGCTCGGAGTAGAGCCGCTGCTCCTCCACGTGGAGAGGAGCAGTTGAGGCTCGAGCGTCTGTTCTGATGTGTCCTGGACGTCTCCCTCAGGAGGTGTTCATGTTCCACCAGGAGGAGGCCCCGGGGAAAACCCAGGACACACTGGAGGGACTAAGTCTCTGGACTGGCCTGGGAACACCTCAGGTCCCCCTGGAGGAGCTGGAGGAAGTGTCTGGGGTGAGGGAAGTCTGGGAGTCTCTGCTTAGGCTGATGCCCCCGAGACCCGACCCCAGATAAGCAGATGAAAATGAATGGATGGAGAGCGGGCGGATGATGAGTTTTGTGTCGCGGTTGCGGATGAAAAACTAACCCATCCACACATCAGCACTGGGGAGATCACACTTCTGTTTTTGTTTTGAGGCAATAAAGATATTTAGAGTTTATTTACAGACTTGATATTCTGCACTTTTGTACTTAAAACTCAAGACTCAAAACTTAAGAATTAAGCTTTTTTATGATTATTATTTGGTCCTGTAGTTTTTATTCCAGCCATATGACACAACCACAGCAGCAGACTGTGAAAAAACAGATTGTACTAAAAAAAAAGATGTGTAACACTTCATTAAAGGTAAAATTTGGAGTTTTAATTAATAACAAAATTAAGAAAAAAATACAGGTTAGGACAAATGTACGAAAACTACCTTTAGATCTGGACGGGTTAAAGTTATAGTCCTGATTCCGACCATGGTTCAGTCCTAGTTTAGTCCTGGTTTAGTCCTGGTTTAGTCCTGGTTTAGTCCTGGTTTAGTCCTGGTTTAGTCCTAGTTTTGTCCCTGGTTTAGTCCTGATTTAGTCCCTGGTTTAGTCCTGATTCAGTCCTGGTTCAGTCCTGGTTTAGTCCCTGGTTTAGTCCTGGTTTAGTCCTGGTTTAGTCCTGGTTTAGTCCCTGGTTTAGTCCCTGGTTTAGTCCTGGTTTAGTCCTGGTTTAGTCCTGGTTTTAGTCCCTGGTTTAGTCCTGGTTTAGTCCTTAGTCCCTGGTTTAGTCCCTGGTTTAGTCCCTGGTTTAGTCCTTGGTTAGTCCTGGTTTAGTCCTGGTTCCCTGGTTCAGTCCTGGTTCAGTCCCTGGTTTAGTCCTAGTTTAGTCCTGGTTTAGTCCTGGTTTTCCTGGTTTAGTCCCTGGTTTAGTCCCTGGTTTAGTCCCTGGTTAGTCCTGGTTTAGTCCTGGTTTAGTCCTGGTTTAGTCCTGGTTTAGTCCTGGTTTAGTCCTGGTTTAGTCCTGGTTTAGTCCTGGTTTTAGTCCTGGTTTAGTCCTGGTTTAGTCCTTTTTAGTCCTTAGTCCTTTTTAGTCCTGGTTTAGTCCTTGGTTTAGTCCTGGTTTAGTCCTTGGTTTAGTCCTGGTTTAGTCCTGGTTTAGTCCTGGTTTAGTCCTGGTTTAGTCCTGGTTTAGTCCTTGGTTTAGTCCTGGTTTAGTCCTGGTTTAGTCCTGGTTTCAGTCCTGGTTTAGTCCCTGGTTTAGTCCTGGTTTAGTCCTGGTTTAGTCCTGGTTCAGTCCTGGTTTAGTCCTTGGTTTAGTCCTGGTTTAGTCCTGGTTTAGTCCTTGTTAGTCCTGGTTTAGTCCTGGTTTAGTCCTTGGTTTCAGTCCTGGTTTAGTCCTGGTTCAGTCCTGGTTTAGTCCTGGTTTAGTCCTGGTTTAGTCCTGGTTTAGTCCTGGTTTAGTCCTGGTTTAGTCCTGGTTCAGTCCTGGTTCAGTCCTGGTTTAGTCCTGGTTTAGTCCTTAGTCCTGGTTTAGTCCTGGTTTAGTCCTTAGTCCTGGTTTAGTCCTGGTTCAGTCCTGGTTTAGTCCTTGGTTTAGTCCTGGTTTAGTCCTGGTTTAGTCCTGGGTTTAGTCCTGGTTTAGTCCTGGTTTAGTCCTGTTTAGTCCTGGTTTAGTCCTGGTTTAGTCCTGGTTTAGTCCTGGTTTAGTCCTGGTTTAGTCCTGGTTCAGTCCTGGTTTAGTCCTTGGTTTAGTCCTGGTTTAGTCCTGGTTTAGTCCTGGTTCAGTCCTGGTTCAGTCCTGGTTCAGTCCTGGTTCAGTCCTGGTTCAGTCCTGGTTTAGACCTTGGTTCAGTCCTGGTTTTTGAGTTAAAGTGTCCACATTAAACCCGATCGCTGGTCAAGCGTCAGAGATTCTGCCTGGAAAAGCTCCGTACGTCGTCTTTAAATCACAAAGTCCTTCTGTTCTTTCTGTTTTTCCATAAAAGTATAAATTAAAAATGACCCACAGAGACACTTCAAAGCCGCAGCGATCATCCAATTTTAAAACCGTCACAGCTTTTGTGCGGCGTTCACCTAAATTTCCTCTTAAAATAGTTTCGACAAAGAGAAGTTAAGACGTTTTTAAATCTGGGTGTCGTGTTTCTGACCTCCCACCGAGCGTCTAATAACACCAAACGACTCCGAGCTCCATTAAATAAAACAGAACCGCCACTTCTGCTTTTGTTAAAACGACGGAACGGCTTTTTTTGTTTTTTTAAATGTGAGTAAAACCGCCGCACGTTTACGCTAATGAAGTTTTATTTGACCAGAAACCAGAGCAGCAGAGTCACCGGATTAACATTTCAAACTCCACTTCAGCTCAGAGGGAAAAAAAAACTAGAGACGCGAGAAACAGATGCCAGAAAATAAATAAATAAATAAAACTCTCTTTCTCTTTTCTTTTTTTTTTTCATTACAATGTAGTCCTGGTTTAGTCCCTGGTTCAGTTTTGGTTCAGTCCTGATTTAGTCCTGGTCTAGACCTGGTTTAGTCCTTGATTTAGACCTGGTTTAGTCCCGGTTTAGTCCTGGTTTTAGTTCTGGTTTGTACCTGGTCTAGACCTGGTTTTTAGACCTGGATTAGACCTGGTTGAGACCTGGTTTAGTTCTGGTTCTGTCCTGTTTTAGTCCTGGTTTTAAACCTGAAATAGTCCTGATTTAGCCCTGGTTAAGACCTGGTTTAGTCCTGGTTTAGTCCTGGTTTAGTCTCTGGTTTAGTCTCTGGTTTAGTCTCTGGTTTTAGACCTGGTTTTAGACCTGGTCTAGACCTGGTTTTTAGACCTGCTTTAGTCCCTGTTTTAATCCCTGTTTTAGTCCTTGGTTTAGTCCTTGGTTTAGTCCTTGGTTTAGTCCTTGGTTTAGACCTGGTTTAGTCCTGGTTTAGACCTGGTTTAGACCTGGTTTAGACCTGGTTTAGTCCTGGTTTAGTCTTGGTTCAGTCCTGGTTCAGTCCTTGGTTTAGTCCTTGGTTTAGTCCAGGTTTAGACCTGGTTCAGTCCCTAATTTAGTCCTGGTCTAATCCTGGTTTAGACCGGGTTTAGTTTTGGTTCAGTCCCTAATTTAGTCCCTGGTTTAGCTCTTGGTTTAGTCCTGGTTTAGTCCCTGGTTTAGTCCTGGTTTAGTCCTGGTTTAGTCCTGGTTTAGACCTGGTTTAGTTTTGGTTCAGTCCTGGTTTAGTCCTTGGTTTAGTCCAGGTTTAGACCTGGTTCAGTCCCTAATTTAGTCCTGGTCTAATCCTGGTTTAGTCCCTGGTTTAGTCCTGGTTTAGACCTGGTTTAGACCTGGTTTAGTCCAGGTTTAGACCTGGTTTAGTCCCTGGTTTAGTCCCTGGTTTAGTCCCTGGTTTAGTCTTGGTTTAGTCTTGGTTTAGTCTTGGTTTAGTCTTGGTTTAGTCTTGGTTTAGTCCTGGTTTAGACCTGGTTTAGTCCTGGTTTAGACCTGGTTTAGACCTGGTTTAGACCTGGTTTAGACCTGGTTTAGACCTGGTTTAGACCTGGTTTAGTCCCTGGTTTAGAGAAATGACATATCATCCACAGAAACGAGCCGGTAACAGACCCTCTCCTCCTCCCTCCCTCCCCCTTAAACCGTAAAGTTCCGCAGTGCAGCTTTAGTCTTACCTACGAGCTCCACTTGGGCCTCGTAGTTTCCTCTGATCTCCGAGTCGGTGCTGGGCGTCTGGCAGGTGTAAAACCCCGAGTCGGTCTGTTTGACGTCGGAGATCCGCAGCTCCACCTCGTTGTCCTTGAGTCGCTCCATGGAGATGTCGCCGGACGCCACTCTGCGCGACAACGACGGGTGCGAGTATCCGGTGTCGAACGTCGAGATGATCTTTATCTGCGCCGAACTGTGGGGCCGCTTCATCACCCACTCGAAATCCTGAGGGAAAAACACAAGAAAAAATTATTAAGAAGAAATTACAATCTTTTTTTGTAATTTTGATTTGGTACTTTTGGTAAAAATGAGTCCAACTTAATTAAAATTTCGTGAAAAGGTTAATTATTTTTTCGTCTCTCATTTCAGAAAGTCAAACCCAGATATTAAACCGACTCATGAAATAGAAAAAAAGGTGAGTTTATTTCATGATTTTTTAATGATTGTGGCTTAAAAATATATTTTTTTTAATTAAAAAAAAAAGAAATTCTGTGTTTTAAAATTTGAATATTATGACCAAAAAAAATTTATTTATCATTATTAATTTTACATCAGTTACATGACAATTGGTGTAGAAAATTTGAAAATAAATGTACAAAAGATTTGGTTTAGTCCTGGTTTAGTCCTGGGTTTAATCCTGGTTTAGGTTCTGGTTTAGTCCTTGGTTTAGTCCCTGGTTTAGTCCCTTTTTAGTCCCTTTTTAGTCCTGGCTTAGTCCTGGGTTAGTCCTGGGTTAGTCCTGGGTTAGTTCTAGTTTAGCTCTAGTTTAGTCCTTGGTTCAGTTTTGGTTTAATCCTGGTTTAGTTCTAGTTTAGTCCCTAGTTTAGTCCTTGGTTTAGTCCTTGGTTTAGTCCTTGGTTTAGTCCTTAGTCCTGGTTTAGTCCTGGTTTAGTCCTTGGTTTAGTCCTGGTTTAGTCCCTTTTTAGTCCTTTTTTAGTCCTCGGGTTTAGTTCCTGGTTTAGTCCTGGTTTAGTTCTGGTTTAGTTCTGGTTTAGTTCTAGTTTAGTTCTAGTTTAGTCCTTGGTTCAGTTTTGGTTTAATCCTGGTTTAGTTCTAGTTTAGTCCTTGGTTTAGTCCTTGGTTTAGTCCTTGGTTTAGTCCTTGGTTTAGTCCTTGGTTTAGTCCTTGGTTTAGTCCTTGGTTTGTTTGTGAGGAGGAAACATTAGATGTGTGACTCTGGTCTTTTCATTTGTTGGTTTTGAGTTCTGGTCTGGTTTGGTCTGGTCTGGTCTGGTTTGGTCTGGTCTGGTCTGGTTTTGGTTTACAGACTCTGGATAAACTCTGGTGTTTTTCATTTGTTCGTTTTGAGTTCTGGTCTGGTTTGGTCTGGTCTGGTCTGGTTTGGTTTGGTCTGGTCTGGTGGTTTGGTTTACAGACTCTGGTGTTTTTCTTTAAAGTCGTTTGTTTGTGG